>NC_069509.1:66653346-66895846 GCF_027579735.1 Bombina bombina
TATACTTTCATGTAAAGGCCAACACACGTGTGATTGATAAAAGGGCCATATCTTACAGAAAAGGCCTGAACACTTCTCAAAAGGCAGATCAACTTAACTAGCAAAGAGCAGTAGTTCTGGGACATTGATAATGTGTCTTTTACACTCTACCTGCTGAAACTAGCACTACTCCCTGTAGAGATTGATATCTATATACTATAAATAAATAAATATTTCATGTGGGTGTAGAATACTGTACAGAATCCTGACAGATTGAAGCTGGGTTGCAAAACACTTGCAGACATGGCTACCAAAAGGAATAATAAACCACCTAGACTTACACAAGCCACAGCACTAGAGAATTATCTGATCCCAGCTGAGCCAAACTTAACTGCAGCAGACACTGAACGCAGCACGCCGGTGCAGATGACATCAGCACAGATACATGAACCTAATACTCACAACAAGGCACAAAACTACTTAACGAGAGAAGATATAAAACATCTTTCCTCTAAAGAGGACATAAGAGAGGCAATGCATGACTTCAAGACAATGTTTGGCGAAATGAAAAGAGACATCATGGTGGTAGATCGCCGTGTTACACAAATAGAAGAAAGACAAGAAACCCTTAGCTCTGACTTACAGCATCAGACTAGCCAGATGCAGGCCCAGGAGGGCACAGTGCAAACACTTATGGAGCGCATAGAAGACTTAGAGACAAGGAGCAGGAGGAACAATCTTAGACTGCGCGGAATAACTGAAACAGTGGACCCCTCAGCTCTACAAAACTATATACAAGACTTTATTAAAGACCTCAAAAATGATGAAAATGCACCAGAAATACAGATAGAAAGAGCACACAGGGCCCTGCGCCCCAAACCATCAAACAGAGCCCCACCCAGAGATGTCATCATGAAACTGCTGTCCTTCAAAGATAAGGAGGAAATTCTCCGACTTGCAAGACAACAGCATCCACTTGAATTCAGAGGATCAGAGATACAGATTTACTCAGACTTGTGTCCCGCAACGCTACAGAAGCGAAGGGACTTAAGATATGTCACGGCGGCCCTCAAAGAAAAAAGACTGCCATACAGATGGGGGTTCCCCACCTGCCTGATTGTCACAAAAAATAACACGTCACATATCTTGAGGTCAACCGAGGATCTTCCAAACTTCAATCAAGCGCTGGGATTAAACATACGCCCACCTCCAGACATAGCTGAGGACCATCGTGGTCCCCCAGAACCTAATCCAAGGCACATTCAAGGAATAAACCAACAGCCCTTAGTCTGATGGGACAACGTCAAGACAGGGACTTAACATTTGACCTCCCACCCTGCTGGGAGGCATCTCTTGATCTCCAAGCTCCACTTTGATGTCGGTGTGGAGAAATGGACAGATCTTTCAGGTCGTATACAGAGACTCAGTTGCTTATGTTTATGTTTTTAAAATATTGTTGTTAAGATAGAATCCACACTGCAGAAGCTAATGCCAGATAAAGTGACTAATGTAATATTTAAGAATGTATTTCTAGGCTGAACTTCACTTGCACAAATTTAGCATTTCATGTTGAGTTCTTATACATGTATGTACAGACGATGACACAGGGGTCAAGTAATTGTAGGGAACTAACAGCACGAAGACACCACACAAGACTAGATGCAACCCACACCCTACATAACACATAACAACGCCCGCCAGTGACCTCAAACAGACCAAAGCAACAACAGGCGAACCCATAAACAGACATACACTCCCTCCCCCACGACAGCACAGACGCGACAACATAACACATTACTGTGACACACGTAGTAAACCAGAAGGCCGCTCAATCCGCAAACAGCATAGACATTACTGAAACACTCTGGCTCTATATACCAATACCTATCATTGACCTGAGACATTGTAAGACAATCACACACATGGACCACTGAGAAAGTGATTTGAAGCAACACACCACATCAACCTGGAGATTAACTTAAAATTGCAAGATTATAGGGTAAACGTTAACCAGTTATGAATAGGCTAAAAGCTTATATTTCAAAGGAAAATTGGGGGACAACTACCCCCGCATTGTTATTTTTGTTACTTTTGTATTTCTTCTTGTTGTTTACTGTTGTCAAACTGAGAGTACTGTTCTGAATTTTTTGCACTTGAACTTAACACTGTACTGTTTCACAGCAGATCAGCTAACTCTCTTCCTTAACCCTTCCCTAACCCCCCCTCTCACCCTCAGAGGTGGCTGCTTCTACCCCTACACAACTAACATCCCTTCCCATCAGCCCCACCACATTATCCTACTGCTCCCATCCTCTCCTTCTTTCTAACTCTCATAACTATCCTTCCCTCAACACCTTAGAGGAAAAGACACCTCGTACTCTCTCTCCTCTACCCCCCCCCTTTTTTTTTTTCTCTTTCTTTCCTCTCCTCTTCTTCCTCTCTCCCCTTTGCCCCCTCCCCCCCTTCTCCCAACGCAGAAGCATTCACACTACATAGAGGTACAAACTAGCAATGGCACAAAATCGGAAACACACACGAACGCACCCCATTCAACTGATAACAATAAATGTTAAAGGCATGAACAGCCCAAATAAATGATCCATAGCGCAAAGAGATTTTCAGAGGATGGGTGGAGACATCATATATCTGCAGGAGACACACTTTGCAGCGACACACGAACCCAAGTGGACTAGCTGCCACTACCCAACTGCATTCTTTGCATCTGGGCCCAAAAAGAAAAATGGAGTGGGAATCATTTTACATACCAAGCTACCTTTCCAGCTTACACAATTATACAAAGACCCAGAAGGCAGGTTCCTAGTGGTAACGGGCTCCCTATATGGTAGGCCTATCACCATGGCCAACATCTATTGCCCAAATCACACACAACACCTATTCCTCTCAAAAGTTATCCGAAAAATACTAGAGATGAGAATTGGAATACTTTACTTGGGAGGAGACTTCAACGCCCCTCTAGACCCTGCATTAGACACTTCAGATGGCATCTCCAGTGTCCCCCACAGGACACTTAAACGCATGACGACAATGTTGACCGAACTGACCCTACATGACATATGGCGCACACACCACCCAAAGAGCTATAACTACACATTTTACTCCCACCCACATAGGAAATACTCCAGGATCGATTACATATACACAGACACCACAGGCCTCATGATTACTCAAAGCAGTAACATCAACACCATAACATGGTCGTACCACGCTCCGGTCAGCTGCTCTATACTGTGGCCCAACGTACCAATCACGCCATATGTGTGGCGGCTGGATGACACACTATTGGAGAATCTGGTCTTTAAGGCGGACCTCCAAAAAGAGCTCGAGAATTTCTTCCAACTCAATGATGATGGTATCATAGAGAACACCACTGTGTGGGAGGCACAAAAATGCACTGTCAGAGGCCTTCTGATCAGGAGAAAATCTGACCTAAACAGAGTCAAAAGAGAACGCTACCGGACGTTGATGTCACAGGTGGAACAGCTGGAGCAGCTTCATAAGCTGCAGCCGTCCAATGACACAAGAACACAGGCATTGGTCTCGGCCAGAGGAAACCTATTGCAGTTCTTACAAGAAGAATATAAAAAAAAAGCACTGATGCTGAGGCAAACGTACTTTGAGCACAGGGGTAAGGCGGGAAAGCTCTTGGCTAGGGCGATAGCAAGGAAAAAAACATAATTTATGCTTACCTGATAAATGTATTTCTCTTGTAGTGTATCCAGTCCACGGATCATCCATTACTTATGGAATATATTCTCCTTCCCAACAGGAAGTTGCAAGAGTCACCCACAGCAAAGCTGCTATATAGCTCCTCCCCTAACTGCCATATTCAGTCATTCGACCGAAAACATGCAGAGAAAGGAAACCATAGGGTGCAGTGGTGACTGTAGTTCAAGTGAAAAAATTACCTGCCTTAAAGTGACAGGGCGGGCCGTGGACTGGATACACTACAAGAGAAATAAATTTATCAGGTAAGCAAAAATTATGTTTTCTCTTGTTAAGTGTATCCAGTCCACGGATCATCCATTACTTATGGAATACCCATACCAAAGCTAAAGTACACGGATGATGGGAGGGACAAGGCAGGTACTTAAACGGAAGTTACCACTGCCTGTAAAAAAAACCTTTCTCCCAAAAATAGCCTCCGAAGAAGCAAAGTATCAAATTTGTTAAATTTGAAAAAGTATGAAGCGCAGACCAAGACTCTGTCTTGTAAATCTGTTCAACAGAAGCCACATTTAAAAAAGGCCCAAGTGAAAACCACAGCTCTAGTAGAATGAGCTGCAATCCCTTCAGGAGGCTGCTGACCAGCAGTCTCATAAGCTAAATGAATTATGCTTTTTAACCAAAAGGACAGAGAGGCTACTGAAGTCTTTTGACAACAAACAAGGTGAACGTTTGATGAAAACTGTATTAGCTTGTAAGTAAGATTTTAAAGCACAAACCACGTCCAATATTGTGTAATAGACGTTCCTTCTTTGAGGAAGGATTAGGATACAAGCATGGAACAAATATCTCTTGAGTGATGTTCTTGTTGGATACCGCCTTAGGAAAAAACCCAGGTTGGTACGCAGGACTACCTTATCCGTACGAAGGACCAGATAAGGAGAATCACATTGTAACACAGATAACTTGGAGACTCTACGAGTCGAGGAAATAGCTACCCAAAAAGAACTTTCCAAGATAAAGATTGATATCTATGGAACAAAAAAAGGTTCAAACTGAACTTCCTGAAGAACCTTAAGAACCAGGTTTAAGCTCCATGGCAGAGCAAAGCTGACAACCCTTTTCTCAAAAACACCTTGGAGAAAAGATAATATCCTGGGAATCCAGACTTTACTCCATGAGTAACCCTTGGATTCATAAAAATCAGATATTTACACCATATCTATGTTCATTTTCCTAGAGACAGGCTTACATGTCTGTATTAAGGTATCAATGACTGACTCGGAGAAGCCATGCTTTGATACCATCAAGCGTTCAGTCTCCAGACAGTCCATCTCAGATTGATTCTATTTAGATGGTTGAAAGGACCCTGAGGTAGGGGGACCTGTCTCAGAAGCAAAGACCGTGATGGAAAGGATGACATGTCCACCAGATCTGCATACCAGGTCCTGCGTGGCTACGCAGGCACTGTCAAAAACACCAAAGCCTTCTCCTGCTTGGTCTTGACCTCCGGAGGAAATCCCACTCCCCCGGAAGAAAAAGTCTGACGACTTAGAAAATCCACCTCCCAGTTCTCAACACCTGGGATATGGATAGCTGATAGACAAGAGTGAGTCTCTGTCCAGTGAATTATTGTAAGACTTCTAACCTCGTTAGGGAACTTCTGTTCCCCCTTGATGGCTGATGAAAGCCACAGTCGTGTATATTGTCCGACTGAGAATGATGTACCTCAGAGTTGCTAACTGAGGCCAAGTCTGAAGAGCATGGAATATCACTCCCAATTCCAGAATATTTATTAGAAGGAGGGTCTCCTCCTAAGTCCCCTATCCCTGAGCCTTCAGGGAGATCCAGACTGCATCCCAACCTAAAAGGCTGGTATCTATTGTAACAATTGTCCCATCTGACCTGCGGGAGGTCATACCCTTGGACAGATGGACCCGACATAGTCACCAGAGAAGAGAATCTCTGGTCTCTTGGTCCAGGTTTAACAGGGGGACAAATCTGTGGAATCCCCGCTCCTCTGACTGAGCATGCATAGTTGCAGCGGTCTAAAATGTAGACGTGCAAACGGTACTATGTCCCTTGCCGCTACCATTAAGCCAATTTCATTCATGTACTGAGCCACCAAAGGGCGCGGATGGAATGAAAAACACGGCAGAAATTTAGAAACTTTGACAACCTGGACTCCGTCAGGTAAATTTTCATTTCAACAGAATCTATCAGAGTCCCTAGGAGGGAAACCCTTGAGATTGGGAATAGAGAACTCTTTCCTTGTTCACTTTCCACCCATGTAATCTCAGAAATGCCAGTACTACGTCCGTATGAGACTTGGCAATTTGGATGTTTGACGCCTGTATCAGGATGTCGTCTAAATAAAGGGCCACTTCTATGCCCCGCGGCCTAAGGACCGCCAAAGCGACCCTAGAACCTCCATAAAGATTCTTGGGGCTGTAGATATCCCAAAGGAAAGATCTACAAACTGGTAATGCCTGTCTAGAAAGGCAAACCTGAAAAACGATGGTGATCTTTATGCATCACAATGTGAGGATAAGCATCCTTCAAATCCATTGTAGTCCTCTATTGACTCTCCTGGATCATAGTTAAGATGGTACGAATAGTTTCCATCTTAAATGACGGAATTCTGAGGAATTTGTTTAAGATCTTTAGATCCAAAATAGGTCTGAAGGTTCCCTCTCCTTGGGAACCACAAACAGATTTGAGTAAAAACTCTGTCCCTGTTCCTCTCTTGGAACTGGATGGATCTCGTACACAATGTAAGAATGCCTCCTTCTTTATCTGGTTTGCAGATAATTGTGAAAGGCGAAAACTCCCTTTTTTATTGGGGGGAAATCTTTGAAATCCAGAAGATATCTCTGGGATATAAATTCCAATGCCTAGGGATCCTGGGCATCTCTTGCCCACATGGGCGAAGAATGAAAGTCTGTCCCCTATAGAATCCGTTACCGGATAGGGGTCCGTTCCTTCATGCTGCCTTAGAGGCAGCAGCAGGCTCCTTGGCCTGCTTATCTTTGTTTCAGGTCCGATTGTCTCCAGACCGCCTTGGACTGAGCAAAAATTCCCTTTTGTTTTGCCTTAGAGGAAGTGGATGCCACCCTCCAGTGATATAAGCAATAATCTCCTTCAAACCAGGCCCGAATAGGGTCTGCCCCTTGAAGGGAAGTTAAATAGCTTATTTATTAAAGTCACGACAGCTGACCATGATATAAGCCATAGCGCTCTACGCGCCAGTATAGTAAAAAAAACAGAATTCTTAGCCGTTAGTCTAGTCAAATGAACAAAGGCATCAGAAAACAAAGGAATTTGGCTAGCATAAGCTTGTCAATATATTCATCCAATGGAGTCGCTAACTATAAAGCCTCATCAAGAGACTCAACCCAGAACACCGCAGCAGCAGTGACAGAAGCAATGTATGCAAGGGGCTGCAGGATAAAACCCTGTTGAATAAACATTTTTTATTCATTGGATCTAAAAAGCACAACTGTCCTTGCCAGAGGTAGTGGTATGCTTAGCTAGAGTAGAAACTCTTCTCTCCACCTTAGGAACTGTCTGCCAGAAGTCCCGTGTGGTGGTAACTATTAGAAAACATTCTTCTAAAAAAATAGGAGGGGAAGAGAACAGCACACCTGGTCTATCCCATTCCTTATTAAAACATTTTTTTTTTTTTTTTTTAGTAACTTCTTTAGGTATTGGAAAAACATCAGCACACACCGGCACTGCATATTATTTAACCAGTCTACACAATTTCTCTGGCCCTGTGATTGTACACATTCATTCAGAGCAGCCAAAGCCTCCCTGAGCAACAAGTGGAGGTTCTGAAGTATAAATTTTAAATGTAGAAATATCAGAATCAGGTTAAATCATCTACCCTGAGTCATTCACCCACAGACTAAGCATATTGTGAGATAGTATCATTCATGGTTCTTAAAGCGTCTGTATGCTCTGTATCTACCCCCAGAGCTATCTGCTTTCCTTTAATTTTAGGTAGCCTGACTAATACTGCTGCCAGAGTATTATTCACCACCTTTGTCACGTCTTGTAAAATAAACGCTATGGGCGCCCTTGATGTACTTGGCGCCATTTGAGCGTGAGTCCCTGAAGCGGGAGTCGAAGGGTCTGACACGTGGGGAGAGTTAGTCGGCATAACTTTCCCCTCGACAGAATCCCCTGGTAAAATAAACGCTATGGGTGCCCTTGATGTACTTGGCGCCATTTGAGCGTGAGTCCCTAAAGCGGGAGTCAAAAGATCTGACACGTGGGGAGAGTTAGTCGGCATAACTACCCCCACGACAGAATCCTCTGGTGATAATGTTTTCTTTTTTTTTTTTTTTTTTTTTTTTTTTTAAAAAACAAAAAATGATCTTTATTGTTTAACATGAAATCAGTACATCTGGTACACATTCTAAGATGGGGTTCCACCATGGCTTTAAAACATAATGAACACAGAGCTTCCTCTATGTCAGACATGTTAGAACAGACTAATAAAGAGACTAGTAAGCTTGGAAAACACTTTAAATCAAGTTAACAAGCAAATATATAAAACGTTACTGTGCCTTTAAGAGAAACAAATTTTGTCAAAATTTGAAAAACAGTGAAAAAAGGCAGTAAAATAAACGAAATTTTTACAGTACATGTAATAAGGTAACAGAGCATTGCACCCACTTGCAAATGGATGATTAACCCCTTAATGCAAAAAACAGATAAAAAAAACCGACATAGACGTTTTTAAAAACAGACACAAGAAAACTGCCACAGCAGAGCTGTGGATTACCTTCCCTATAAACGATTTTTGAAGTCTTTTTAGCCCTTTAGAAATGTCCTGTAGTATTCATGGGACTGCTGAGGGAATCTAGATTATTCATTTTGTAATTTTAACTGCGCCTCCCACTCATATTACAACAGTTGGAGGCTTCAGTTAACTGTTTCTATTCAAAATTTAAGCCAGCCATGTGGAAAAAACTTAGGCCCCAATAAGTTTTATCACCAAACATATGTTAAAAAACGATTAAACATGCCAGCAAACGTTTTAAAACACATTTTTACAAGAGTATGTATCTCTATTAATAAGCCTGATACCAGTCGCTTTTACTGCATTTAAGGCTATACCAACATTACAGTGTTATCACCAATGTTCGTTAAAAAACGATTACACATGCCAGTAAACGTTTTAAAACACATTTTTATAAGAGTATGTATCTCTATTAATAAGCCTGATACCAGTCGCTATCGCTGCATTTAAGGCTTTACTTACATTACTTCGGTATCAGCAGTATTTTCTTAGTCAATTCCATTCCTAGAAAAATATTTTACTGCACATACCTTATCTGCAGGAAAACCTGCACGCCATTCCCCCTCTGAAGTACCTTACTCCTCAGAATGTGTGAGAACAGCAAATGGATCTTAGTTACGTCTGCTAAGATCATAGAAAAAACGCAGGCAGATTCTTCTTCTAAATACTGCCTGAGATAAACAGCACACTCCGGTGCCATTTGAAAATAACAAACTTTTGATTGAAGAATAAACTAAGTATAAAGCACCACAGACTCTCACGACCTCCTATCTATGTTGAGGCTTGCAAGAGAATGACTGAATATGGCAGTTAGGGGAGGAGCTATATAGCAGCTTTGCTGTGGGTGACTCTTGCAACTTCCTGTTGGGAAGGAGAATATATTCCATAAGTAATGGATGATCCGTGGACTGGATACACTTAACAAGAGAAACTAAAAGCTTATGTACACCACATAACTGACAAAGAAGGCTTGATGAGATCTGATGCGGACTCAATCGCAGACGCTTTCAGAGGCTACTATGAAACGCTGTACAATATAGCCGGCAGCGGGGGGGACGGGGGGGGCCACCCACACCCGTCGCGAGACGACGATCGTATCACAACATATCTTGAGGAAGCTGATCTTCCGAGGCTCACTGACCAGGAGAGAGAAACACTGGATAACCCAATCACCATAGATGAAATCAAAGGGGCTATCAAAGACCTCCCCTCGGGGAAAAGCCCGGGTCCGGATGGCTTCGGTCTTAAATATTATAAAGCATACATGGGGTTGCTAGCTCTTCTCCTGGCACGCCTTTTCAACGCACTGTCCCAAGCTCCCAGTCTCCCAGGCTCTATGTTGGAGGCTTATATCACCGTTATCCCCAAGCCAGGGAAACAGCAAGATAGGCCGGAAAACTTCAGACCCATATCCCTTCTTAACTCGGATGTTAAGATTCTCGCGAAGATCCTGGCAGCCAGGGTGAATAGAATATTACCTGGGCTGGTGTCGACTGACCAGGTGGGGTTTATCCCTGCCCGAGAGGCGAGGGACAACACCCTGAAAGTATTGCAAATGATCACACACGCCCAACTACATGGTGGACCCCTCTCCCTGGTCACTACAGATGCCGAAAAAGCATTTGACCGGTTGAGGTGGTCATTCATGGAACGCACTCTATCGAAATTCGGCTTTGGACCAAAAATCATAAATATGATAATGTCCCTATACTCTTCCCCAAACGCAAAGGTCAGACGCTCTCTAAGTCATTCAGAATTAGCAACGGCACCAGGCAGGGCTGCCCCCTCTCGCCGCTCCTGTTCGCACTGACGATTGAGGTACTAGCAAGTAAGATCAGGGAAAATCCACGCATCAAAGGGTTCCAAATAGGCGGTAAAGAACAAAAACTCTCAATGTATGCCGAAGATATTCTACTATCTATCTCAAACACTCCGGACTCACTACATGAGGTCATGACCGAACTGTCGGCATTCAGGAATGTATCAAACTTCCTACTTAACCCACAAAAATCAGAAATGTTGATTATCAATGAACGGCCAGACGTCATTGAGGCAATGCGACAAAGTTGCCCGATCAAGCTGGCACACCATGCCATAAAATACCTGGGGATAAAAATCACCCCTAATATAAAAGATACAGTAGAGATAAATTACAAAAGCATTAGGGACGAGATTGTAAAAGACTTAACAAATTGGAAAAACAAGACCATCTCCTGGATGGGGCGTATCGGGGTGGTCAAGATGAACATCTTGCCGAGGATACTGTATGTGATGCAGACAATCCCTATTTCCCCAACCACACAGTTCATCCAACAAATCCAGAAAGCAATAGAAGCCTACATCTGGAATGGTATCAAACCTAGAATTAGGAAACATACCACATATCTGCCCAGGGATGGGGGGGGACTGGGAGTACCCCTTTTGAAAGAATATCAGAGAGCCATTTCACTGCAGCGGATAGTGGAATGGAGTCAAAACCTACGCAACAAAGCCTGGGTCCAAATTGATAATGATATTCTGGGGCGAGGAAATATCGGAGCTCTTGCGTGGATCTCAATCAGGAATAGGCCACCTGATATTGCACGGTATCCTTTGATAAAAGAGGTGTTTGAGACATGGGACAGAACGCTCCTCCATAACCCGCACATCTCCACGCCGCATTCTCCGAACGCTCCAATAAGAGAAAACCCAGATCTGGGCCTGGAGCATAGGACTCACATAGTAGGCGAATTCCATACCCTAGCAGACTCCACAGTAACCAATATACTACAACAAGGGAAGCTTAAAACACAAACAGAGTTATCAGAATGGGCCCCGGAAATCTTTACATCATGGTTCAGAGTAGCCCAGGTGCAACACTTTATCACAACACACAAAAACAAAGCTGCCCTGACCAGACAGAAAACCCTCTACGAAACACTATGCACAATGTCCCAGACTCCGACACGCTTAATCTCTCAACTATACAAAATGCTACTGACAGGGGAAACGCCCACCTTACCGACCTACACAGCTGCTTGGCAAAAAGACCTGGCACAAGATATCGACTCCAAGGAATGGAGTAAGATCTTTGTCAAAGCCAAAAAGGCCTCAGTATCCATGAGGATTCAAGAAACTCACTATAAGCTATTGAGTAGATGGTACATGACACCCCAAAGACTACACAAAATCTACCCACAAATTGACGGGGGATGCTGGAGGGGTTGTGGGGAAGAGGGAACACTACTACATATCTGGTGGACATGCCCACACATCAGCCCATATTGGGAGGAAGTATTTGGGGAAATAAGTAAAAAACTAAAGATTATAATTCCACCAAAGCCCACGTACCTAATATACCATGAGTTGCCTAAAATAGTGGGGGAGGATAAATACCTTCTTCTACTGCTGATGCTTAACAGCGCAAAGGGCCTCATACCTGCACATTGGAAAAAGACACAGGGCCCGACCCTACAAGAATGGAAACAAAAAGTGACTGATCTACTCAGGCTGGAACGATACCGCTATCTCAAAACTGGAAAACTAGGCACACATGAGATGATGACACTGATTTGGGAGGACAGAGGGATTTAATAAGTAATGACATCCCAAACATGCTAGACACACCCACAAACCCTCCCTTTAAGTAAACGACGTCACCCCCTCCCACCTGCCCTTATCCCTCTCCCCCCTTCCCCCCCCCTTTTTTTTTTTTTTTTTTCTTCTTCTCCCTCCCCCCCCTTCTTCTCCCTCCTTCTCAGCAACCCCCTTCTTCTCTTACTGTACTATACTAACATATTTTACTCCATTCCCGCTGCCTTACGTAATGACTAGTAAGGCCACATCAATAGGATATCACTTAAACTCGGTGAGATGCAATAGAAAGCTGAGTTACCATTATAAGTTTGTAAAGCAAATCCTGATGTTAAGTACCAAAGTTGAATTTTAATTATTCATTATTATTTAGAATGTTATAACACAGCTATCTAATCAACCGGACAAAACAAGCTCAAGAAGAAAACACACCTCAAACTATGTTTTTGATAAAGAGGATAAATATATCTTGTTAAAACATGAACCCTGAACAACCTCAGAGACTCAACAATGTCCTGAAAAGGGCATTTCATTATAAACGTTATGATTTTTACTCTCATGTTCAAGAAAATGTCATTTATGATTATGTTGTTCATATCACCTCTTTAATAAAGCATGTTTTGAAAACTTAAAAAAAAAAAAAAGGACAAGGCAAGGATGTCCGCTCTCGCCTTTACTATTCAACATCTCACTTGAACATTTGGCAATTTATCTAAGGCAAGAACTATAAGGTATTAGAATCGGCAAGCAAAATGTAAAAATCTCATTATACGCTGATGACATAATTTTGTTCTTATATAATACCTATAAAAGTATCCCGAAATGTTTAGAAATAATAGATGCTTATAGTAAATTTTTGGGGTATAAAATGAATATGAATAAATCAGAAATATTATGGATATATAAAAAGTATAATAGCTTAAGAAGAGATGGATTCCAATAAGTCCAACAGATAAAATATTTAGGTTTGAACCTAAGTAAAAATCTTAGTGAATGGTATAAGCTTAATTATATGGAAATATTTGATAAATTGCCGCAGGAGCTAGCGAAATGGAATATTTATAATCTATCATTAATGGCAAAGACTATGCTAATTAAAATGATTGTTTTTCCCAAAATTTTGTTCTTACTACAAAACCTTCCTCTGTTTATAGAGAAAGTGGATGTACTTAAATATAATAAAAACATAGCTCAATTCTTATGGAACAACAAGAAACCCTGATTAGCTATTGATAAACTGATACATCGCAGGAAAGAGGGGGGTCTAGCGCTCCCGTCTCTTAAATATTACAACTTGGTTGCAATAGTAAAATTTGCTGTAGATTGGTTGTCTGAGGGAGACTACGTAACATACTATAATCTAGAATCAGGGATAATAGCACCATTTGAACTTAAAGTGACATGAAACCCAAAATATTTATTTCATGATTCAGATAGAGAATACAATTTGAAACAACTTTCCATTTAACTTCTATTATTTAATTTGCTTCCTTCTCTTTGTTATCCTTTGCTGAAAAGTTTATCTAGGCAAGCTCAGGAGCAGCACAGAGACTAGGTTCTAGCTATTGATTGGATGCTGCATATATGTGCTGATTGTGATTGGCTCACACAGGTGTTCAGTTAGAAACCATTAGTGCATTGCTGCTCCTTCAACAAATTATACCAAGAGAATGAAACAAATTAGATAATAGAAGTAAATTAGAAAGTTGTTTAAAATTATATTCTCTATCTGAATCAAAATTTTGGGTTTCATGTCCCTTTAAGGCAGCCCTCCATATTGAATGTAAGAAAGCTCCTAGTAAAATCAGTGAAATGTTGACTTTTACTAATATTATATTGGCATGGCAGAAATATTGTATTATCTTGAATGAGAGATTTCAGGTATCTCGGTACCGCCCAATAACAGGCATGCTAGACTTTGTTCCAGGTTTATATGATCAGGTCTTTAAAGAATCGAAAGGGAAGGGACTGATATACTTGGCAAAGCTTAAACAAGAGGATACACACAATATACAATCATTTGCATGAATTGCATCTAAGTTTCAGCTACCAAAGAAAAACTTTTATGCATATCTCCAAATTAGGAGTTATTTTAATCAACAATGCCATTAATACGGCAGGGATTGGGAATGGCAGGAAATAGAGTCAGGGCTTAAATTATATAGAGGAGGGGTAAGATCAATTGCAGTATGGTATAATTTACTAATGACCAAATTAGGGGCAACGCATTTAGATAATCTGAATAAGTTTTTCCCTCAAACACGGACACAAGGTATACAAAAAAATGTATTAGTAATATGAAGCCGCTACAGTGGTTTTTGTAGCTGGAAAGAATTGCAGTTTAAACTATTGAATAACTACTATTTAACCCCAGATAGAATAAACAAATGGGCAAGTATATCACAATGATGTAAATGCTATAAATGTAAGGCAGATAAGGCTGATATTATGCATTGCCTATGGTCTTGTCCAAAAATTATACAATATTGGGGGAAAGTGAATTTTTGGCTCAATAAATTCCTACATGTTAAGATCTCACTATCTCCAATCAATGTATTCTTGCTATATGATGAATGTGAATATAAAGGTGATAAACAGCTGATAAATCTGACTATTATGGCAGCTCGTAATATAATACTTAGAAACCGGAAGGCCGTGGAAGCTCCTAGGCTAAAAGAACTAGTAAACACCACGAAAACGCGTCACATGATATCAAGCCTTTTACCGAAAAAAAGATTAAAAACTTTTTTTTCTAAATGTATAAATATAATCAAGGAATGGCCACTTACAGCACAAATTCAATTCATCCACCCTATGCAGAATGCCCCTGAGTTTATTTTAGCTATAGTAAAACACTTTCTCCCGCAACAGTGTGGGATGATTAGCTAATGACTAACATATGGGGGGATCTCACGGTGGGGGTGTGAGAGGGGGAGGCTTTTGTTCCCACTTTGTTTTGTAGCTTCTGTCTGGTATTAGGTAAAACATTTAAAGGGTACCCTCATAAAGGTACAGTATATAGGTTAAAGGTATACTTGATCTGATAACTGCTAAAAACTATGAGTATATAAGGTAGACTTATAAAGACATATTATGCTCTTGTCATAATTAAAATGGGTACCCACAGAGAGATATGCAGGTTAGAAGTATATTTGAATCAGTATGTGACAATATCTATAAGTTTATATGTTAATAGAGATAAACAAAAATATCACGACTTTAATGTACAATTAATGGTGGAGCTGTGTCTCCAGATATGATACCTGTAACTTTATTCTGTTTTTTTATTATCCTTTATTTGTATCATTTGACATTCCATAAAAGTGATTTAAAATAAAAAAAAAAGCCCCGCAAAATAAAAAAAAAAAATCCTCAAACTAAGCCCGAAATAGGTACTCACCGTTCCTCAAGTCCGGTGGAGAAGGTATTCTTCCAGGCGGCTCTGTCATCTTATATCTTCAACTGGAGCGATGGCAGCACGGAGCGGAGGTTACGGAGCTGGCTTCTCCAATGCACGGATCCTCAGTGGCGGTCCTCAGCGGCGGTTCTCAGCTGCGCTCCTCAGCAGCCGTAGTCCTCAGCGGCATGGAGGCTCCTCTACATGCGATCTTCCGTCTTACACTGAAGAGTGAATGCAAGGTACCCTATATTTATTGGGATACATTGCATTCCTATTGGCTGAAATTTTAAATCAGCCAACACTCTACCGAAATCTTATCCTCTGCTAAGGCTTTAATAGCCGGACAGATAGTTCAGCATGCTAAGGCACTGTGGCTGAGCTCTGTAGCAACCCAAGGGTTGCAGGTTATATCCCCAGCGAGGTCCACTCAGTCTTTCATCTTTCCGAGGTCAATAAAATGAGCAGCGCCTTGAGACCCTTACGGTTGATTAGCCACGCTTTACAAGTACCCAATACATACATACATTTGAACAGCCAATAGGATTTCAGTAGCTCTAATCCTATTGGCTGATTTCAAAATTTCGGCCAATAGGAAAGCAAGGTAACCCAAAATAAATGCAGTACCTTGCATTCAATCTTCAGTGTACGACTGACAGTGGATGGAGATGAGCCTCCATGCCGCTGAGGAACGCCGCCGCTGCCTTTGAGGACCGCCACTGAGGATCCATGCATCGGGGAAGACAGCTCCGCACCTCCCCTCCGTGCTGCCTTCATTCCGGATGAAGATAGAAGATGATGGAGCCGCCTGGAAGAAGATCTTCTCCGCCAGACTTCAGGAAAGATGAGTACCTATTTGGGGCTTAGTCTTAGACTTTTTTTATTTTTTGGGTGTCTTTTTATTTTAGATTAGGAGTTTTTGGGCTGGAAAAGAGCTGATTGCTGAAAAGGCCTTTTAAGGGCTATTGGTAGTTTAGTATTAGATTAGGGGGTGTTTTTATTTTGGGGGGATTTTTATTTTTATAGGGGTATTAGTTTAGGTTTATATTTTTTATTTTGGATAGCTTTGTTTATTTTTTCCTGTAATTTTACTTTTTTTTTTGTAACTTTAGCTTGGGAGTTTGTATTTCTTAAACATAGACTGACCTCTGAGCAGGCTTATCGCCTAGTACTAAAATAAACCTATTAACCCCTAATCCACCGCCGACCCACATTGCCAACACTAAATTAACCTATTAACTATTAAACTGCTGACCCCCTCACATCGCTACTACTAAAATAAACCTATTAACCCCTTAACCGCCGACCCCCACATCGCTTCTCCTAAAATAAACCTATTAACCCCTAAATCGCTGAACCCCACATCGCAACAAACTAAATTAAACTATTAACCCTTAAAACTAATCCCCCCTAACTTTAAAGTTACAATATTACTACATTCAAATAAATTAAATCTTACCTGTGAAATAAAAAAAAAATAAGCTTGAACTATAAATAAACCTGACATTACTATTTTTTTTTTTAAAAATATATGGGGGCGGAGCAACCGGATGGCAGCAAGAAGAAAGAGCTCTGCAAAACAGCTCTTAAAAAAAGCAATTAATCGCTGCCACCAGCTAACCCACGCTACTTTTCTTGCTGAGCAGGCATCCTAATCTATGCGGGCACTTGCTGCAGCTGAAACCTGATGCGTGAAGGGCCCCTACATCACGCCCTTGCCCCTGAGAAGAGACAGCAGTAAAACTGCCTACACCATCTTATAAACAGCAGCTGAGGCCTCCTATAATCCTGGATGCAAAGTAGGATTCAACATGCTGGGGCGCGATCCGATATAGATCGCAGTTTGCGGCGCAAGCGAGGGAACCGGCGTCGCCCGCAGTTTCAGCTCGCAACTCGAGCTATCCCATATAAGTCGCCGTCAGATGCTAACGTGCCGTAAGTCTGACAAACCAGCGATGTCCAGAAATCTGCGTAAGTACAAATTTCTGGCGTCGCCAGTGACTTGCGGCACGTTAGAAACTGCCGGCGCCTATAAAACCTGACTAAAGTCTAAAACACCCGCACTGTCTAACACGCCTCCCTAACATAGCCCGCACTGTCTAACCCTCTATCCGCTATCCCCCCTCACTATCCTAACAATAAAAAAGCTATTAACCCCTAAACCGCCGCTCCCGTACCCCGCCGCCAGCTATATTATATCTATAACCCCCTAAAGTGAGCCCCTAACACCGCCGCCATCTATATTAAAATTATTAACCCCCAATGTAAGCCCCTTACACCGCCGCCATCTCTATTAAAATGATTAACCCCTAATTTAATCTACCTACCCCGCCGCCAGCTATATTATCTATGTTAACCCTAAGTATATTATAGTTAATATAGGTATTACATTATATATATTAACTATATTAACCCTAATTATATTAGGGTTAATATAGTTAATATAGTTACTATAGTATTTATATTAACTATATTAACTCCATCTAACCCTAACACCCCTAACTAAATTTATATTAAATTAATCTAATTCATTTATAAACTAAAATATTCCTATTTAAATCTAAATACTTACCTATAAAATAAACCCTAAGATAGCTACAATATAATTAATAATTACATTGTAGCTATGTTAGGGTTAATATTTATTTTACAGGTAAATTGTTAATTATTTTAACTAGGTATAATAGCTATTAAATAGTTATTAACTATTTAATATCTACCTAGTTAAAATAATTACCCAATTACCTGTAAAATAAATCCTAACCTAAGTTACAAATACACCTACACTATCAATAAATTAAATAAACTACAAACATCTATCTAAAAATACAATTAAATTAACTAAACTAAATTACAAAAAAAACAAACACTAAATTACAAAAAATAAAAAAAGATTACAAGATTTTTAAGCTAATTACACCTATTCTAAGCCCCCAAATAAAATAATAAACCCCCAAAATAAAAAAAATTCCCTGCCCTATTCTAAATTAAACAAATTTCAAAGCTCTTTACCTTACCAGCCCTTAAAAGGGCCTTTTGTGGGGCATGCCCCAAAGAATTCAGCTCTTTTGCATACAAATACAATACCCCCCCCCCATTACAACCCACCACCCACATACCCCTATTCTAAAACCACCCAAACCCCCCTTAAAAAAGCCTAACACTACCCCCCTGAAGATCTCCCTACCTTGTCTTCACCACACCGGGCCGAACTCCTGATCCGATCCGGGCGATGTCTTCCTCCAAGCGGCAAAGAAGAATTCTTCCTCCGGCGATGTCTTCCTCCAAGCGGCAAAGAAGAATTCTTCCTCCGGCGACGTCTTCCTCCAAGCGGCAGCAAAGTCTTCATTCTTCCGGCGGCATCTTCAATCTTCTTTCTTCGCTCCGCCGCTGCGGAGCATCCATCCCGGCCGACTACTGAACTTGGAATGAGGTACCTTTAAATGACGTCATCCAAGATGGCGTCCGCCGAATTCCGATTGGCTGATAGGATTCTATCAGCCAATCGGAATTAAGTTAAAAAAATCATGAATGATTAAGAGGTGCTAACCTCGAAACGTCGCTATCTTATATGTCCTAATAAAGATTTGTTTCATCATTGGAGAGCTGTGGACATCCTCTTTGTTTTACATTATATTTTATTGTGACCATTAAAAAAAGCACAGCTAAAAATCAATAATAGTCTAACATATTTCACGTCTCTCCTGGAGCTTAATCATAGACTGACATCACAGAGTAGTCTGTTAAATCCCTCTAGACATTAACCCTTTAACATACCGTTAAAACAACAATAAATCATAAGAGGCAATTATTGACTTTGCAACAAAGATGTCTATGAGCACTGATAATTTTTTATATATAAATATTTGTAGTCCACAAATTATGTTTTACATCTCAGAAAAACTTAAAGGGACACTCAAGTCAAAATTAAATTTTCATGATTTAGATAGAGCAGCAATTTTAAACAACTTTCCAATTTACTTCCATTAAAACATTGTGCACAGTTTCTTTATTATTACACTTTTTGATTTACCATTACCAGCTCCTACTGAGCATGTGTAAGAATTCACAGAATATACGTTTTTGCATTTGTGACTGGCTGATGACTGTCACATGATATAGGGGGAGTGGAAAAAGACATAACTGAAATTTGACAGAAAAAAGCTACTACTCATTTGAAGTTCAAACTAAGTGCTATTGCATTGTCTTGTTATCATGCATTTGATAATTATGCAAATCTAATGTATTGATTGGTCCTTTAATCCTATAAATATTAGTCTACATTTGGAAATGACACAGGCTGATGTTACATGACAAAATTTCAGTTTAATAACACTATGGTTGCAAACCATTGAAAAACACACTAGCAATATAAACTAGGATTTAAAAAAAAAAAGATATTTACACCTTATTATGGTAGTGAAAATCAACTGGGGTTCAAACAATCTTTTTATGATAAGAAACTATATATTTTTTCAAAATGTATCACCAACTAAAAACTAAACTTATTATGTGTATATTAGACAGATTTAAAAGAAAAGCTTTTTTTTTTACAGTATAATCAAGATTGAAACACTATCACGATTTGAAGATACACAAACTATGCACATATTCAAACTGTAGCGTGTCTTTTATAGTAATTCAGAAAACCTGATAAAGGTAAATTATGAACAACTACTTTTGACTGTATCACAGCTATAACATATATATATATATATATATATATATATATATATATATATGTATGTATATATATATATACTGTATATATAAAAATTCATTAAAATTATGGTGGAGATAAAAATCTGAGATAAAAACCCTCATGTCTCAAAAGTAAAGCGGGGAACTTGCCTAGATATGCTAATTTTCTATGCACAAAATTGTATTGATATATATATTAATTTATATATATATATATATATATATATATATATATATATATATATATATATATATATATATATATAAACAAATTATGGGGAGGTGAAAAGTGAGATTAAAATCCTCCACTAAGGACAAAAAATAAAGAAAATAACTTGTGTAGTTCATTTAACAAATCTAAACATGTCAGGAGGCTTGCTTTTCCCCACAGAAAACATCTGGATACATTGTTTCCACTGCAGCAAAGGATTCTGGGTAAGATACACAAATGAGGTTCACAATCACTCACTTTTTTACTTCAGTCTGCTTTTAAGTTCAGTTAGAGTTAGTACAGTGATGGATGGTTCTGAATCACTGTACAAACACAGACACACAAACCTGTGTATGTGCGAATTTGAATAGTTCAATGAGAACCAATCATATCTGCATTTTGCAACATAGCGATGGACACATCATATGGTGTTAAGATCGACAACAAAGTAGCACTATGTGAGTCAATTCCCTGTTCCATTATATTCACATACCCACTTTTTAACCAATAGGATATGTTCATGTCACTAATGACGACATAGTTGACAGGTTTGGATTCCTCGCGCATGAGTAGTCAATGTTGATAGACGCCGGATATGGTTTATAAAAGTCGTGCTTTGTAGCTAATAGTTATTCACTTGATGAAACGGTCGCATAAGACTGAGAAATGCGTTGTGAGACATCATTTGTTTTAATAAAGTCTATTTTTATCAAACTATGAACTAGATTACAAGTTTTGCGGTATGGTGTGGTACGGCTATAACGCTTAAAAATTGGCCATTGCGTGTGGAATGGCAGGTCTCCCGTATTACAAGTTGCGGCGGTATAGCTATAGCTCAAGCGTTTTAGCCTGTAACGCAACTCACCATTCCACACTCAAAAAATGACTTTTGAGTGCGTGATTTTCATAGCGTTCCGGCTAAAATGCTTGCGCTATGGTCTATAGCGCCGCAATCCATTCCGTGATCTGAGACCAGTAGTTATGGATTTTGCGAAACTGTCTGACAGCAGCAGCGAGCTGCACTTAGTGTTATGGCGCGGTCGGGCCAGGCTGTGACTATACAGCTGGCCCGATGCGCTGTGTAATAAAAACAGACCCGCTCAGAAAAAATTCAAAGGGGAAATAAGGTTTATAACGATAACACTAATATAATGTTATATAATTCTGCACTATGTGCAGAATTATATAACATTATTTTTTAGGTTTACTGACACTTTAACCCCTAATCTGCCGCCCCTAACATCGCCGCCACCTACCTACATTTATTAACCGCTAATATGCAGCCCCCACCGTTGCCGCCACTATATTAAATTTATTAACCCCTAAATCTAAGTCTAACCCTAACACTAACAACCCCTAACTTAAATATAATTACAATAAATCTAAATAAAACCTACTATTAATAATTAAATAATTCCTATTTAAAACTAAATACTTACTTATAAAATAAACCCTAAGCTAGCTACAATATAACTAATAGTTACATTGTAGCTAGCTTAGGGTTTATTTTTATTTTACAGTCAAGTTTGTATTTATTTTAACTAGGTAGAATAGTTACAAATAGTTTTTAACTATTTAATAACTACCTAGTTAAAATAAATACAAATTTACCTGTAAAATAAAACCTAACCTAAGTTACACTAACACCTAACACTACCCTACAATTAAATAAATTCACTAAATTAAATACAATTAAATAAATTAAATACAATTAGCTAAATTACAAAAACAAACACTAAATTACAGAAAATAAAAAACAAATTACAAGATCTTTAAACTAATTACACCTAATCTAATAGCCCTATCAAAATAAAAAGCCCCCCAAAATAAAAAAAAACCCTAGCCTAAACTAAACTACCAATAGCCCTTAAAAGGGCCTTTTGCGGGGCATTGCCCAAAGAAATCAGCTCTTTTACCTGTAAAAAAAAATACAAACAACCCCCAACAATAAAACCCACCACCCACACAACCAACCCCCCAAATAAAACCCTAACTAAAAAACCTAAGCTCCCCATTGCCCTGAAAAGGGCATTTGGATGGGCATTGCCCTTAAAAGGGCATTTAGCTCTATTGCGGCCCAAAGCCCTAACCTAAAAATAAAACCCACCCAATACACCCTTAAAAAATCCTAACACTAATCCCCTGAAGATCCACTTACAGTTTTGAAGAGCCGACATCCATCCTCAACGAAGCTTGGAGAAGTCTTCATCCAAGCGGCAAGATGTCCTCAACGAAGCCAGCAGAAGTGGTCCTCCAGACGGGCAGAAGTCTTCACCCAGACGGCATCTTCTATCTTCATCCTTCCGATGCGGAGCAGCTCCATCTTCAAGACATCCGGCGCGGAGCATCCTCTTCTTTCAACGTCTTCTTGCTGAATGAAGGTTCCTTTAAATGACGTCATCCAAGATGGCGTCCCTTGGATTCCGATTGGCTGATAGAATCCTATTGGCTGATCGGAATTAAGGTAGAAAAATCCTATTGGCTGATGCAATCAGCCAATAGGATTGAGCTTGCATTCTATTGGCTGTTCCACAGGTAAATTTGTATTTCTTTTAGCTAGGTAGTTATTAAATAGTTAATAACTATTTAGTAACTATTCTACCTAGTTAAAATAAATACAAACTTGCCTGTAAAATAAAAATAAACCTTAAGCTAGCTACAATGTAACTATTAGTATATATTGTAGCTAGCTTAGGGTTTATTTTATAAGTAAGTATTTAGTTTTAAATAGGAATTATTTAGTTATTAATAGTAGGTTTTATTTAGATTTGTTGTAATTATATTTAAGTTAGGGGGTGTTAGGGTTAGACTTAGATTTAGGGGTTAATAAATTTAGTATAGTGGTGGCGACGTTGGGGGCGGCAGATTAGGGGTTAATAAATGTAGGTAGGTGGCAACGATGTTAGGGGTGGCAGATTAGGGGTTAATAATGTTTAACTAGTGTTTGCGAGGCGGGAGTGCGGCGGTTTAGGGGTTAATATGTTTATTATAGTGGCAGCGACGTTGGGGGCGGCAGATTAGGGGTTAATAAATGTAGGTAGGTGGCGGCGATGTTAGGGGCGGCAGATTAAGGGTTAATAATATTTAACTAGTGTTTGTGAGACGGAAGTGCGGCGGTTTAGGGGTTAATATGTTATAGTGGCGGCAACGTTTGGGGCTACAGATTAGGGGTTAATAAATGTAGGTAGGTTGCGGCGACATTGTGGGTGGAAGATTAGGGGTTAATATAATATAGGTGCCGGCGATGTTGGGGGCAGCAGATTAGGGGTTATTAAGTATAATGTAGTTGGCGGCGATGTCCGGAGCGGCAGATTAGGGGTTAATAAGTATAATGCAGGTGTCGGCGATGTCGGGGGCGGCCGATTATGGGTTAATAAGTGTAAGATTAGGGGTGTTTAGACTCGGGGTTTATGTTAGGGTGTTAGGTGTAAACATAAAATGTGTTTCCCCATAGGAATCAATGGGGCGGCATTAAGGAGCTTTACGCTGCTTTTTGTCAGGTGTTAGGCTTTTTTTCATCCGGCTCTCCCCATTGATGTCTATGGGGAAATCGTGCACGAGCACGTACAACCAGCTCACCGCCTACTTAAGCAGTGCTGGTATTGGAGTGAGGTATGTTGTTTTTTAACGCCGGGTTTGTAACAATCTGTAATACCAGCGCTGTAGGAAAGTGAGCTGTGAGAATAACGTGCAAGTTAGCACCGCAACCCTCATAACGCAAAACTCATAATCTTGCCGTAATTTTTTTTAATTTTACAGGTAAGTTTTAATTTAATTTATGTTAGGGAAATTGTAATTTTAATCTAAAATTAGGGGGGCGTTAGGTTTAGAGGTTACTAGTTTAAATTAGTTTGTTGCGATGTGGGGGGCTTTCGGTTTAGGGGTTAATAGTTTTATTTACTATATTTTGTTGTGGGGGTCTTGCGGTTTAGGGGTTAATAGGTTTATTATAGTGGCGGCAGTGTAGGGCTTAATAACTTTAGTATAGCGGGGGCGATGTGGGCGAACGGCAGATTAGGGGTTAATAATATTTAAATAGTGTTTGCAATTCAGGAGGGCGGCGGTTTAGGGGTTAATAAGTTTATTATAGTGGTGACGATGTCGGGGAGCGGCGGAATAGGGGTTAATAAAAAATGTTGTGGCGGCGATGTCGGGAGCGTCAGATTTGTGGTTAATAAGTTTAATATAGTGTTTACGAAGCGGGAGGGCCTCGGTTTTGAGGTTAATAGGTAGTTTATGGGTGTTAGTGTACTTTGTAATAGTTTAGTTATGAGTTTTATTTAACAGTTTTGTAGCATAAAACTCATAACTACTGACTTTAGATGATTTTACGGATCTTGTCATTTTAGAGTGTAACGCTCGCGTTTTAGCCTCCCAGAAAAACTCGTAATAACAGTGCTATGGAAATCCGATTAAAAAAACGTTATTTTTACGAGTGCAGTACTGACGTTGGGTTATAGGCTTAAAGGCTTGCGGTACACCTATACCGACAAGACTTGTACCGCTCATTTGTTTGCTTTATTTACGTACCCTGTTTAGAGCACAACTTGTAATCTTGGTGATAGACTAGCATGACTTTTTTATACCGCACAAGAGTCACAAGTGATTTTGAGCTTTTTGAGCCTTGGCAAATACCGTCCATCTGCATTTTGGAGCAGTATCACTACAAAATCCAGGAGCTTCATATCGATCCATAGAGGGTCATGGGCGATTGTTGGCGGTGTAAACATGGTCAGAGCTTTCTGGGCAGCTCCCAAAGGTCCAGCAGGCTGTTGTAGCATCCAGCAGGCTGTTGTAGCACTTCTCAAGTGCTTTTTAATTTGTGAGTATGATGGGAATTGCTTGTATGTGTTCCGATCACTGTTGATTTTGCACCATTGTGGCGTCTTTTTCTTTTCTTTGCCGTTTTAAGTTTAAAAGCTGTGTATACAGCGATGCTATGGTGTCAAGGGAGTCTGCGTTAAAGCTGGCTGAAGTAAAAGTGAGTTATTGTGAACCTCATTTGAATATCTTACCCAGAATCATTTGCTGTTTTGGAAACAATGTATCCAGATGTTTTCTGTGGGAAAAGCAAGCCGCCTGACTTGTTCAGACTAAATAATGAAATGAGCTACATAATCAGTTATTTTCTTTATATATACTGTATATATATATATATATATATATATATATAGATACACAGACTCTCATTTTTCTTAATAACTTTACATCCCCCCCCCCCTTACCTATGCCCTGGGTACATTTTGTCAGGCATCTGGTGCAGCCAATAGGCAATGAACCATATGCCCTATTCAGTAGCACGCTCCTGTGCCACTGGAGTAGGCTGAGGTATGGGGAGAAGAAAATGCAGTTATTTATCAGTGAAAAAATAATAATTATAAGAAAAATGAGTATCTGCATGTATATACTGTATGTATGTAATTATATATATATATATATATATATATATATATATATATATATATATATATATATATATATATATATATTATATGTGTGTGTTAAAGCCTGTGTTCATGGGCTAAAATGTTTAAGGAAAGAAATATACTTATCCATATAACCTTATCCCTCTAACTCTATCCCCCTATCCCCTTATCCATCTATCTATATCCCTCTACCCTCTATCCCTATCACTATCCCTATATCTATCTATTCCTATCCATTTTCCCTTTCCCTCAATTCCTATCCCTCTATCTCTATCCCTTTATCTCTATCCCTCTATCCCTATCCCTCTACCCCTACCCCTCTATCCCTACCCCTCTATCCCTATCCCTCTATCACTATCCCTCTATCCGTATCGCTACCCCCTATCTCTATCCCTATCTCTATCCATCTATCCCTCTATTGTTATCCATCTTTCTTTTTATTTTTTCTGCAGTGTAGGATCCCCCTAACCCTCCAGCCTCCCTGATCCCCCCTCAAACAGCTGTCTAACCCTCCCGCCCTCTAACTATTGCCGCCATCTAAGTTACTGGCAGCTGTCTGCAAGTACCTATAAACTCCTTTTTTTATTTTATTTTTTATTTTTTTCTGTAGTGTAGTGATCCCATCCCCTCCACCCTCCCGCGATCACCATTTATCCCCTCCCACACCCCCATACTCCTTTTCTGTAGTGTAGCTATCCCATCCCTCTCTGTTCCTTTAAAAAAATAATTTCTGTAGCATAGGGCCCTCCCACTCCCTCCCCTTCCCACCTCCGCTGCTGAGCCACTCACCCGTTAGTCCAAACTTCCTGCCGACGCCAGCAGAAGATCGTTACAGATGGTGACACACACAGTGTCACCGTCTGTAACGATCAGGCATCTGCTCTCATATGGAGGCGGAACACCGATCATGCCCCAGCTCCATATGCGGCAGATGCCTGGAGTTTCAAGAACTCCAGCTCTTGGCTGTAACGTAACAGCTGAGAGTGCTGGAGCTTCCTGAAGCTATCTCACACTGCGGTTAAAGGTATGTTTGTCCTTGCGCAGTCTCTACTGCGTATGACAGCTTTGGACAAACATTCTTGGCCTTTTATAATTTAGGATATATATATATATATATATATATATATATATATACAAAACATGGAAAGGGACTGCACTCTCAGACTGGACTGGGTACACATCTTATGACCCTGCAACATGCACATCCCTGGGTGCTCAATAGCACTCTCAGGCAGCTGCACTGTCCCCAGAGTCCCAGGCAGTTACCCCCAGACATGTCTGGGTGTAGGGCCCATAGGGAAAATTACAAAACCAATTAATACAGCACACAGAGGAAGTTCAGCACTCACAAGCGTTCAACTAAGATTAAAAGCAAAAATGGAAGAGCTATTTACCGCATCTGGCCAAACCCAGGTACCAAGTCAAGGTCTCTTCCAAAACCTGAGTCCCTTAAACAGCCAAACAATGCAAGCTCTCAATCAAACAAACTGGGAACAAGTGAAGGGTGCACAGGCTTATGTAATCACCCTAGACATATACAAAACACGGAAGGTAACTGCACTCTCAGACCGGACCGGGTACACATCCCATGACCCTGCAACATGCTCAGCTCTTGGTGCTAATAGCACTCTCAGGAAGCTGTGCTGTCTCCCAGGCAGTTAACCCTAGACAAGTCTGAGTGCAAGGCCCAGTTTTGCTTTTAATCTTAGTTGAGAGCTTGCAAGTGAGTGCTAGACTTCCACTGTGTGTGTGCTATATATATATATATGCTGTAATATATTCAAAAGTGGTTTTTCATAATTTACCATCCTTTTAATGAACTGATGGTGAAGTTTACAAAAAAAACATTTCAATGTTGAGTATGCTAGTGACACACATAACCTATGACAAAACAACGTTGCGTGAACATAAATCAACTTATGAACCTGCATTATAACCATATACAGTGGATATAAAAAGTCTACACACCCTTATAAAATTGAAGGTTTTTTAAATATAAAGGCAGAAATAACAACAATATAAATGTCAGACTCTTTGCAATGTTTGCAACAACAGGTTAGTTCATGACATGTAACTATCAAATCCCCTTTATTCGCACAGGTTAGGTACCAAATCTATATGTAGTGATTCACTCTTTAGTTAGATCACACCAGATAAGAAATAGAAAGGGTCTTATTTATTAGTAGGTAACTTATACAACACAGTCCAGTAGCGGACCTACTCAACAGAGGGCCCTTATACAACATTCCCCCCCCCCAAAGGTAACTCTTATTAAGCAATAGTAATTATATACATGCTGCTCTGTATAATGATTTTAAGTAGATAGATAAGATGGGCCTGCAACCTACACTAATAAAAGAGTCCCCTGCATTAGAATTGTACATATTCTGCACATACCTTTGTAAAGCCTGGCTGCTATGGGCCACCCCCAGCACTTGGGAACTATTGCCACTGCACCAATGGTAGTTCCACCCCTCAGGAACACTGTGATAAGTCCATATATAAAGATATAACTTGCATAAGAAACATTATTAATATTATATAGTTATCAGAGGTACTGCACTCAACTGAACTTAAACTCCCTATAACTGTCAGCACATAACTGCGAATTTGATTTACATTTTTACAGTTATGCTCTACAGTTATAAAGGTTACAGGTCATATTCCCAGCATGCAGTCTGCCAAGATGACTTCCTGCTAGCAGACGCCACATCTACAAAGCCCACTAGCAGTGTAATACACTACATCTCTAGTTATTGCAACTCCTCTCTTATCTCCCAAACTGCCCCCCTGTCCTCACCGCAATCCATCATATATGCTTCTGCCCTGCCAGAACCATCTTTCCTGTACATTGTGCAGCATTTGTTGCATTTTTCTGCATTTTCTACCGTAGCCTCAATTATAAAAACAAAAACCATATAAGCGTAACTTATTTACTGTAGGTTTTAAATAAATATTTTAAATATGTTTTAAAAGTATTCTAGATGTGTAATGGAAGTAAACACTTAAAGGGCAAGATTACAAGTACCGCATTATAAGTTTTCCATGTTCAATATGGTATTTTCGCAATCAATTTCCATTGCGCAGCTATTACAAGTCTTGAAAAATCGCGATTGAGTGCGCACATTCGTCTTTTACGCAACAATCCATTCCGCGCTAAAGGAGCTGTAGTTAACAGTTTTGCGCAACATGAAAGTTTCATGAAACACTTCAAAAATAATTTACAAAGTACAGCTACACTCATATTAACACTGTCTAATAAAAATTATTTAAAAAAAATATTGCAGAATTTTTTTTATAAGTACTCAAAGATAGGAGATCTTGGCTGGGATTTTTTTTTTTTTTTTTTTAAACTTTTATTTATATCCAACAATGTATACAATCATACATATTACATGTCTTTGCGCCACGCAGGGCAGAACATTATATAATCGTGCTAAAAGATATATAACACACAACTAGATCAGTATTGACATTAGGTGAGATATGCTAGTGCAGACTCTTCCACTGTCTACTACAGGTTCAATGGTTACCATGTGTAGAGTAGTTGTATATAACGTTGGGGATTTTCATTTTTCAAACATAACATAGCAAAACTAAACAATAATAAACTAAAATAAAGTAAACTAGTACCTTCTACCATTGAAAATATATATATGTCACCCTTTGAAACGAATGTGTAAGACCACCACTTATTTAGAGTTTTAGATTCACAATGAATTGCAATACTGTGTAAGTATTAGTCAGGTTGAAGTACAATCCTGAGAGTGCTTGCAGGCCTCATATATAAACATTGTGTAAAAATGGGCTAGTTCTTGTGGAATAAGACCTGACATAATATGGTCATTTATAAGTGAGGATTGGTATTAGTAAGCATGGTTTAAAGGAGGGTAAGATGAGATCCAAGTATTGAGTGTATACATGTAATCCAGGTTATAGTGCGGTGGAGGTATCTTCTAATACAGTAGGTGTCAGAACACATGACATATCAAAATACTGCTTACATTAGACACTTAAAGATAGTTACTCTTTATAGAACTAGCAAAACAAAATTAACAAAATACTAAGACAATAAACACACAAGAACACCTTAACCAAACCAAAAATATGAAAATTAAACACCTTCCCAAATGACACAGAGTATTCAGGGGTACGCCATCCCCATTATGTGTATAAGAGGGGGGTCCGTATATAAGCTACCTGGTATTGCAGGATAAGCAACCATATGCCTTTAAATAAATAAAACTATTGACCCTGAGTTGATATGAGTGCCCTTGTAGGGGTATATCTGAATCTATTAGTAAATTATACTGCCCAATAGTTTGCTTTTAATAGACAGTGGTCTGGTAGTTGACTAAGGAGGAACAGCTATGTATGACATGTGAAAGCCCAATCTATGTAGCATGAAATAGCCTATATTAGTTAGTGTTAAAATGGGCACTTGTAAAAACTTTTATTTGCTAGGAAATAGTTAGAAGTAGGAGACTGCTTTATTAGGGATAACCAGGCCATATATGAGTTAACCATATTTAAATTTGATAAAAAAATTCCAACAGGGTAGTGGGACTTGAAAGTAGCTACTAATTTCTAAGAGAGTCTGAGCATCAGAGGGAGAAAAATGGCATTTTGGAGTCAGGTGAGATTCTCCCTCCCACTTGTTGCCATTGATTGGCTGACAGACTATTATAACCTACAGATACTAAAAGAGAAACCACCAGTCTGCAGAGATACATTTTGATCTTAAATTCTGCCTGTGATGAGTATAGTATTGTGGATGTGCGTGATTACAAGTCCCCTACCGACTTACGTAGATAGGTCATTAGGAAGCAAACAATAAAAATAAAAGCAGTAAAAATAGTAACACCAAAACAACACATATATGCAACAACAGCACACAACATAGCCAAGTTTATAACAAGATGAAGTATATGCTGTCTAACAAACCTATATACTGAATAGAGTTAAGCAAATGTATGCAGTTAATCAAAATTGCCAGGTGCCGTATAGTTAAGTGCAAACTAGACTAGGTGGCCATAAACAAAAGGAAAAAAATAAATAAAATAGAATGGGAAACTACAGCCCAGACATCTATCTGCTGCAGAGTGGAGAGGTGAGGATTTAGCTTCTTAGCGCCATGGTGCAGAATGTAAAAGCAGTCTCCTTAGCACCATGCTGCAGATTGTGAGATCAGTCTCCTTAGCGCCGTGCTGCAGATCAGAAAAGCAGTAGTCAGGACTCAACCCACTCCCATTCGACCTCACTGAAGCTGAGCTTTGGAAGTTCCTATGAGGTTACCTCCTCTCTCCCTAAATCCAGTATCGGTAACCTGTGCCATGGAACTCTGGACCAGTACTAAACTGTGACGGTCTTGTGGATTCCAAATGTCCGTGTGGCGCCAAGCGGGGTACAAATCTCCTGCTCTCCACATGTGCACTGTCTTGCTGTGCATTACATGGGCCTCATTGAAGTACTCTCTCAGCATGATTCTCGGTCTACGTCCAGAGCTGTTTTCTGGTAATGAGGATATATTGAGGTCTGAGAATTGCTCCGGACCGTCCCCTTGTTCAGGCTCTTTGCTGTCTGGCCATGGTGTGTCCACAAAAGGATAGTGCCCGGCTGGTTTCAAGGGTTGGGGGTCCACATTGCCATATTCAGGGTCAGAGGTCAGCGGTAAGTGTGTTCCCTGAAGGGAACGGATCTCTACATGAAGTATCTGGCAAGACCTCATAAGATTCTCCAGATGCGGTAAGAAAGTAGCTTTCAGTTCAGCAATGAGAGAGTCCATCTTGGAAGATCAGAGACGCTGTGACTGTGTCCCTTAGTTAGCTTTTAATATGCCTTCCGGGAAAGAGAAGGTGTTTGGTTCTCTATCCACAATAGTTCTCGGACACAGAAAGATGTCAAGAGAGGCGTGGATGGCTTTAGATTAGGCTGCAGAGCAATTTTTCTTAAGAGTGTATCAGAGCTTCAGTACTCTGCTGCCATCTTGATGCACCGCCCACCGGAAGTCCCTCGGCTAGGATTTTATGTTGACATACATACACATACATAGAGAAAAATAGATTTATATATAAATATGTTTAACTATGGAGATAAGGTAAATATTTCACATTACAATCTTGTGCACATTAAACAATATCTCAGAGGGATTTTTAAAAATATACAGTATTTGCATATAGAGCTCTAGATATATAGACATATATATATATATATATATATATATATATATATATATATAATCATATACATATCTCGCAATAAATAGATATATCAGTCCAAAAATCATCACATATATAGATAAATATATATTTATAAATAGAAACACAGTGATTCACTGTAAGAAAGAGCGTTAACGTTAATCTCCAACGTATATTTGAATTTCCGATTTCTCCCCAATACGTCACAGTGGAGAATAGCCGGGAACTGCTTCCCTGGCGTCCAGGTATGAATGCTGCCAATGGACGTGTCTGCTCCTCACATCAGAAAATACAGCATACGATAGCAGAAAATCAGCACACATCACAGTCCAGGACATTAAGTAAAATCCAGTTTTATTTAAAGCGGTTAAGAACAAGCATCGATAGACATTGGTCAGCACATATAAAAACAACCTGGTAGTAGACAGGTTCACCTGCAGACGCGTTTCGTGCACATGCGCACTTGGGCCTCTAGTTATCAATATCTGTCTGACCTGATCCGACAGTGCAGATCAGGTCCGACAGACATCGCTGAATATGGCGAGCAATACGCTCGGCGTATTCAGCATTGCACCAGCAGCTCACAAGAGCTGATTGGCCGCCAGCAGGGGGTGTCAATCAACCCGATCGTACTCAATCTGGTTGAATTGCGGCGATGTCTGTCCGTCTGCTCAGAGCAGGCGGACAGGTTATGGAGCAGCGGTCTTTGTGACCGCTGCTTCATAACTGCTGTTTCTGGCGAGCCTGAAGGCTCGCCAGAAACACGGGCCATCAAGCTCCATACGGAGCTTGATACATATGCCCCTTGGTCTGCAGGTGAACCTGTCTACTACCTGGTTGTTTTTATATGTGCTAACCAATGTCTATCAATGCTTGTTCTTAACCACTTCAAATAAAACTGGATTTTACTTAATGTCCTAGACTGTGATGTGCGCTGATTTTCTGGTATCGAATATTTATAAATAAATAGAACATATTCCGTTACGAAAACATTTTTGCAATATGAAATATTTGCATTTTTATGTACACTTTTCGAGGAGAATACGTCATGGGCTTTGTGCAACAGATTAGGGTTTTAGTGGGTTTTTTCCTTTTTGTCTTCTCCATTGACTTCTATAGGGAATACATGAAAGCGCACGTGATTTGTCTTTTTGGATTACGCATCTTAACGTGTGCGCAAAAATAAGTTGTTTTGCAGCTTGTAATAGCTGTGCAACCCCAAATACAAAAAAGCCATAGCGCAAACGATTTTTTCGCAACTGATTTGCCACATGACTTGTAATCTTGCACAAAGGAAATAATGGTTTAAAAAATAAAATGCTCTAATATGGCAGAACATTTTACTATTGCAGTGTTGCCTGTATATATATTGTCAGTTTCAGTGTAGCAATGCACCACTGGGAGCTAGCAGGAAAGATCAGATGAATCAATGACAAAAGACAAATTTGTGAAGATCACAGGCTACCTCCCAGTAATGTAGCATTTATACCTATTATTTTTTAACAAAGGATAACAAGAAAGCAAAAAAAAATAAAAAATAGAATTTAAAAGTGACTTAAAATGACATGTTCTGCCTGAGGTCCCAATGATCGAAAGTGTAGTGAGGCAGCAAAATATTCAAAAGGGATCTGTTGCGATGTCAAAAAAGCAGGCAAAATGTTCAAAATGGCCAACAGTACTGTTTAAAGGCAGCATTGCTGAGACTCATTTTACCATATATTTCAGTGAGTGATGATGCTCTCTGATACTGGCGATATATTCAAAGAAGCATTGGCACCTGCATCAAAGGTGTAATGTGAATATACAGTACTGTTTGACAATACTATTCACATGCGTCAACACAAACTCAATCCCTGTTCTTTAAATACAATAGTGAACTAAATATATCAATAATATACCATAGGAGCTGGGGATTGTGGGAATATGAAATATGTATATACAGTACATTGAAGATTCATATTTACATTATATGTGAGAACGCGCATTTGCAATTACAATACTCATATTTGATAATATTGTGATTGCGATTGCACGATCATGATTTACGTATAATATTGTTATTGCACTGTAACAAACGTGTTCTATAATAATATTAATACATATCTATAGATACAGATATATATTATTATTATTATTATTAAACTCATTTACAGGTTTAAAGACAGCCCCCACCTCCCACGCCAACCACATTGCAGCTCAGTGTCGGCGGACTTTTGTTGAAGTTGTGATCCCCATTATATCCTATGGGAGAGACATCGTCACTCATCAGAAAATAGCGACAGACTCTTGGACTGCGAGTCTAACAAACCCAAACCGGCAATTTCTCGTGGGTCTGACGATGTGTAGAATATTAGGCACTGAATCATGGAAGCTTAATTTTGACTCTCCTGTCTCCTACCCCTTTAAAAAATATTGTAAATTAAAAGAAACATAAACAGAAACAGATTTTGTTAAAAAACAGCAAACAATTTCTCGCTTTCTTGCAAAATGAGCTTTTAGGAGTCGTCAGTGTAGTCACTGTTGCAGCTAGATAAAGGAGCAGACATGCTGTGACCATGTTTTATTCTGCCTCTACTGAGCATGGGCAAGTAAAGGACTTCTTGCTTCTCTAGCATTCACTTAATATTAATAGCTCATGTTACTCAAGATTTATGACATCAAGCTATATACGTTTTCCTGTGGAGACCCCAGCCCCCTTTTTTGGCTGTGGCCAGAAGTAATGGACACTGTATAGATAAAGTTCAAAACTAAATAAAAAGTAAAATCCTTTTAAAATTATAAATGATACATATTCTAATTATTTCTAGTAAGTATAACCCACTTCTTTAGTGCTTTTGCTTATTACAATAAAGAAACATATTGTTTTATATGCCTTTAAGGAAATCCATTAATCACTCTGGGTGATATTATCTGCTAGATATACTGTGAAAATAGGCTCATTTGTAATTTGTCATTGAAATATGTGACTAATTAGAAATATCATGGAAGCATCATATGGAGTCAAATTATTGTCAGGCTAAATAAATCTACTTAAACCAAATGATTAATTAGTATGGATACATTTCTACAGATTAAAATGAGCAATTTTTAGTTGCCTGTGCTGAAGATGTAAGATGTATAGGCAATTACATTTTGAGCCTGTTTATACAAAGAAATCAATCATAATAATACAACATATTGCTCTAACTAGTTCATGTTTATTCACATACTTTAAAGGTTCGGAGCACCAAATTATAGTGTAATCTTTGCCATGGTACTTGATAACATGAGAAGAAAGAGGAACGTCTAAGTATTATTAATAATAATAATAATAATAATAATAATTATTATTATTATTAGTATTATTAAAAATAATAATATAAGTAACTATAATAACTTTGGGCACTAATCTAAATAAATAGATCATCTGGGCCAGGTTACAAGTGGCGCACTATTTAGGGATTTCACTTGTGCAAAGACCGCTGGAAGTAAACTTTTAACATGGCGGGTTAGTGTGTGTAGTACAAGTTGAAAGTAAACTGTTTGCACATGAGTGAAACCCAATGCGCGCTAACTTCTGAATTTCAGATATTGCTACCACTTTAACACAATCGCCCCATAGACTTTACTGGAGTGCTCTTTAAAAAAAATCCTAACACTTATCGCGCACTCGGACGCTAACCCAATACCACGTTATACCTACAGTACTAAACCCGAAGTTAATTATGTGTGTATTTATGTCTATATATATCTATATAAGAGTTTATATGTGTATAAATATATGTATATACATATATAAATACATAAATACACATGTATATACACATATATGCACACATAAAAATATTTAGAAGCACACATGTGTATATATATATATATATATATATATATACATACTTACATGCATACATACATACATACATTGTAGCCCTTTCCATTCAAATACCTTGTCATATACCATATACTTTTTCAAGAAATTCTGGCAGTAAAGAACCTCCTGCTTAAGAATACACATATAGCACTCTAGAGTCACTGGACACAAGGGGCAAGATTACATAGGCTTCTTCGCCCGCAAAAGCCAGCAACGCCGTTATATATGCGGTTTTGGTATTACTTATACTGTACCACATATAAATGAGGTGCGTATATTTCACCCGTTGTCCGCAATTTTTACTCCCATAAGCTAACATAGAACAGCGTCGCAAATTGGTATGACATATTCAGCCACACATAGGCAGGCGCAGCAAGCTTTACTCTAAAAATGTGAGCACCATAACCCCCTGAAAATAACTAACACCTAACGCATGCGCAATATCTATCTACCTGTCACCCGCCAACCCCCATCGCAATAACTAATATTAACCCACATCACAATAAACCTAATAAAACTATTAACCTCTAATCCGCCATTAACCCACAACGCAATAAACGTAATAAAACTATTAATCCCTAATCTGTCATTAACCCACAACGCAATAAAGCTAATAAAACTATTAACCCCTAATCCACCATTAACCCACAACGCAATAAACCTAAAAAAACGATTAACCCCTAATCCGCCAAATCCCTACAACGCAAATAACTAACTAAATTACTAAGTCCCCTAACCTAACACCCCCTAAATTAACTCCAATTACCTAAATTAAAAAATACTGTTACAATTAAAATAAAAAAAGCTAACATTACTTAAAAATAAAAAAAAGTTAAATTAAATTAATCTAAGATTACAAAAAATAAAAATTCTAACATTACATAAAATAATAAACCAAATTATCAAAAATAAAAAAATTAAACCTAATCCCTATGAAAATAAAAAAATAAAAACACCCCCTCATCTAATACTAAACTACAAATAGCCCTTAAAAGGGCCTTTTGTAGGGCATTGCCCTATCTTAAACAGCTCTTTTACCTTTAAAAATACAAAGTCCCTCCTTTAACAGTAAAACGCACCACCCAATAAACCCCCCAAAATAAAAAAACCTAACACTGCAAAATCCTAAACTACCAATTTCCCCTAAAGGGGCATTTGTATGGGCATTGCCCTTAAAAGAGCATTCAGATTTTTTACATCCCTTAAAATGGCATTCAGCCCAATAAATCCCTAATCTTAAAAAAAAACAAAAAAATAAAAAATAAAAAAGTCTAAAAAGTCTAACCCCCAATCAGCTACTAACCGTTCCTGAAGTCCGGCGGAGGAGGTCCTGTTCCAGGCGGTGAAGTCTTCTTCCAAGAAGTCAGCATCTTCTTCCAAGCGGCCGACATCTTCTTCCAAGCGTGGACGACGTCCTTCTTCATCAAGGACCAAGCCGGTGTGGAGCAGAGATGAGCGCGGAGCAGGACTGGCGACCGCAGAGCAATCTAATTGACTCGGTCCTCCTCCCCCCTCCCTTCCCTTTCCTCCCCACCCCTTCCTTTCCCTCGCCCCCTCCCCCCTCCTCCCTCCTCCCCTTCCCTCATCCCATACCTCTCTCTTACTTTCTTAACTTGAGCGTCTTTGGCCCGCTGTATTTCTTTCTTTTCTTCTCCCCAACAAAATCAAAAAGCTAGCTCCCCATTATGCCGTAACTTACTTTAAATAGACAAACCATATTATGATGGGTGTAGCGATTCAGGGACCACTTCCACTTCTAATAAAACAAAATTGAGGCATCATAATGGCGTGTCCAGACACTAATACTTATCATACATTAGTCCCTAACACTACCAACTATATATTTCACAAGTGATGCAGCGGAGACTTTAGGTATTCTATTATAACCTCTATCAGATTCTACTCTTTTATTGCTGACATTATTATATGGTTTAATTGAAGCCCTTTTTAGTATCTATAGTATTTGTTGTACCATAACTGTAGATACAACAAGTGTAACAGTGGTATTTGTGCCTTAAGGATTAGACTAAACTTTATTTTATGTATGTGAAATGTATGTTTGACCTTACCAATTTAATTTGTGCCTGGACATATATCCTTGTTATGTTATTATTGCTCATTACCTCAATAAAAAAATATATTTAAAAAAAAAAATTCTATGTTATTTTGTAACTGGATGTGTCTTTAAGCATGAACTGAAATTGTTTTGTTCATTCAGTCCATAGGGTTGGAAAATATTCAATAGAAAGATCCATTTGCTTTCTGCACAGAGTAGTGATTTTTCTAAATTGACACCTCTGAATCCTAGTGTTATTTTTTGAATTCCAAAGCATTTCACTTCAGATTGTTTTGATTGATGAGTTTGAAGAAAGTGTCTTGCAACTGGAGTGATCTTTTTTTTCCTTCTTTAAGATCTTTGTCAGCATTTTTTTATTTTTAAATATGTTTTTTATTGGGTGACAATTACAATCTGATATCAAATGGTTTCAATAAACCCGATAAGAAATGTTCTTTAAAGAGTAAACAGCCTTGTCTCTAATACATAAGGTAATACAAAAGCAAAGAGTAGAGTTTTCTCGTGTTGTCAAAATGTCCCTCCCCCTTTTTTTTTTATTTGATATTAACCATCTAACCATTTTAACTATCTTCTTCCCCAGAATTCCCTCCCCCCCCAGCCTGAGGCCGCTATTCTGCTCAGCCCCCCCTTTTTTAACGTTCTTTGCCCTCATTGTTTTAGAACTTTTGAACTGTTGATAACTATTACCAGCTGTGGCACAATCTCGAGCTTTGCTCTATAGTTAAGTACTTAAACTTGGGTGCATAAAGGTTGACTCCTCCTTCCCCTGGGACCTGCTTCCTCCTGTTTATAGGTTTTACAGTATTTTCCACTCCCCTCTCAGTTGTGCTGTTAATATGTATTCTGAGTTGAGAAATGGATATATTATTTGTTTTTGGATCTGCTCTGGCTGCTGTAGAATAAGCTTTTCCCATTTTCCCATGAATGCTCTGACCCTCACTTTGGCATCTCCCATAGTGTCAAACTGTTCTATTGTCATCTGCTGTAGCAGCGACTTTTTGAGCTGTCCTAGTGTTGGCGGATCTCCTTTTCTTCATTCTTTGAGAATTAACTTTCTCGCTGTGAGAATTATGTTATAAATAAGTAGTTTCTGTGTGCCTAGTTTAACTGGGAAGTCGAGGAGCACTATAGCTCTTCCGTCAAGTTTGACCTTGGTAGAACTTATCTTGTTTATCCATCTTTCAGTCATGGCCCAAAATGTTGTCAGTTGTGGGCAAGTCTCAAGCAGATGTGTGTAGTCGGGATTTGGATGTCGACATTTGATGCAAACGTTGTCCATGTCTTTCACCCACTTACTGTAGACCCTGGGGATGATGTGTGCCCTATGAATTGTTTTGGTATGCATTTCCCTTATAAACAAAGAGAATTGTAGGCGCTAAGGATCCCTAAATGCCAAGTATAAGTGGGTACCCCAATCAGACACCCCTAGTGGACCAAGATAGATAGGAAAGAAAGAATACTGGCGCTGGGGAGCTAGGGTTAGTCTATAAAGAGGACATGTGTCCAGAAAGAATTATGTATCAAATATTTGAGTACCAATTGTGTGATTGGCATAAAATTAAGTAAGCAAATTTGTGTAGGAGGCACTAAGGACTAGCTCGTTTAAAGCAGATTACAATAGTGTCTAACTAAGTTGGTGCTTATCTGACCAAATGTCAATGTACCACTACATATAAGAGAGGCTGATTAAACTTTCTATGTAATACAATATTACAAGATACAGTTTAGGTATGATGAAAGTAAAATGTGTTTATTTGTAACAGCAATAAAAAGTATAATATAATCTTATAGTCTGGACATCCAGCAATATATCTAAAACAACAATCGTGTATACATGGATAGTTTCAAAATATATAAAATTACCACAATAAAAAATTCAATAGCTTAATAACAAGGGTATATGTGACATATGAAGTAACAACTAAAAATCATACATAATGGGGCGGAGCTAGCGGTTGGCAGCAGGAGTACAGAGCTCCATGAATCTGCTTCGTATATCTGGAATTAATTGCTGCCAGCCGCCTTATCCCACGACTTTGCCTTGCTGGATCACCCTCTGAGGTACCCCAGCTGGCCGGTGAGCTATCGTGAAGGGCAGAAACACCGCCCTAGCCTCGGAAGACTTAGAGTACTGCGCCATGCGGCGCGAATAACAGCGCTGCCCGGCGCCATCTTGGAGGAGCCCTCCCCACCACCTCTGAGACTGCCTTAGCCCATTTGGGGCCCCCACATGTGGACCGGCCATCAACACTACTGCCGAATGGTGCGGGCATGAGGTGAAAACATCGCGGAACAGTTGGCAGGCAGTTCTTACCGCTACACCCCAGGTTGTGACATTCTGGTGCCCAGGTAACGGGTACTCTGGGGGAACTTCCACATACACTGTTGAAGGGTTGTTGCGCACTCTGGACAGACATGAATCTGGTGTAACCACATATACAGGCACACTGCTCATATCAACCAGCTCTGGACCAATAATATCACATCAAAGCATATCCTTATTTTCATTTTGGGAGCTTAACTGTTTACTGCTTTACTTCCCACAAGACTAAACTAGCCATCAGCACTTTCTTGTGACCTGGTGCTTGCTACGGGTTGAATTGTATGTGCATCATTAGTGCCTAGGACTTGATCAGTGTGTGAACCTCTGTTCCAGCAATATAGTGATCTGCAAGAACATTTCTCACTTTGTAGCTGGTATAGCTTAATTTTTATCAGGATTATATTTATGATCCATCGACTCTGTGTGGGAGGCCTGCTGGACAGGGGAGTCAGGCATAACTATCTGCATAGCTGGTACAGCTAAATTTTTGGTTACCCCACATCTACAGCCTAGGATGTGATATCTGCAACTTTACTTTTTATTGTCTTTATGTTTTTCCTGTTCCTCCATCTCCTCTCTACATAGCTCACTGGACTGCTGCATCATACAGTACAATAGCGCCACCTGGTGGTTTCTTCCCAGTGTTACAACCTATTCAAACTTTTCTGCATTTTGTTCTATGAAAGTAGACGAGTATTTTCACAGGCTGCCCTCGCCTTCAAGTAGCACCATGAGTCATAGATCAAAAAATCAGGAAAAAAGATTAAAGCCTTTGACAGAAACGCAGGCCACCTCTTCATTTACAGATGCAGAAGGCAACACCCCAGGAGATCACTCTTCGCTATTGCAAGAACTCAAGGCTTTCTTCCTACCAAAAATGGATAGCTTGCAGGCTGGTGTTGATACTTTAACCAGTGAAGTGCGGCTTTTCTCCACCCGTATGTCCGCCGCGGAACAAAGAATTTCGGGGGTCGAAGACAGAAAGCAAGAATCGGAAGTGTCCTTGAAACGTCTACTGAAACAAAATCAGCAGCTAATGGATAAAGTGGAGGACCTAGAAAATCGCAGTAGGCGAAATAATCTCTGAATTATAGGCGTCCCTGAATCTATCAAAGATAAAGACCTGCTAGAATTTGCTGCTTTGACCCTCCCAAAAATTCTGGGCCTGCCTCAGGACTGTTTGCCTCTGGACATAGAAAGATCGCATCGTATAGGCCCCAACAGGCATCTAGATAACTCCAGGGAAAGGCCAAGACAAGTAATTTTTAAGTGCTTAAATTACCAGGATAAGCTGGCGATCCTAAGAGCCTACAGGGCGGCCAAGGAAGTCATCTTTGAAGACCACCGCATCTTACTATTTCAGGACTTCTCAGTTGAGTTTACCAGGAGGCGCAAGGACTTTGCTTCTATTTGCTTCACTCTGCATGAACAGGGGCGTAAATTTGCGCTCATGTTTCCAGCTACCCTGAAGATCCAGACCCTTTCAGGCCCCAAAATCTTCCATACGCCTGCGGCAGCACAGGCATACCTAACATCAGAGCGAAAACAGGACAATGGATGATGAGACTTTACTAAGTATCAATGCTCACAGTTTCTTTATTTGCACATCATGTTTTTTACATTGTGTACCTTGCTCTTGCGGAGTCTGTGGTTCTGGTTAGATTCCCCAGTTTTGACTGTGGCCGGATGCTCCGCAAATGACAACTTGTTTTTTCTACTGTTACACTGTTTACACAGGTTTATGCTCTCTTATGCGTAAAATTAAAAAGGTTGGGAGAAACTTTTCAGTGTACTTACATCTGGGTTTCAATGTGTGTTTTGTTAAGATGTATCCCCCAATGCACCCAACCTCTGATTTGTCCCTCACAAACTCCTGTTGGGACCTTATGTCCTCAGTATGCCCTTTGCTATGCGCGGCTCTTGGTACCGCAGTAATGTTTTCGCCCCAGAGTATTGACACCAAGCAAAAACGACACTGTTACCCGCCTTCACCCTTGCCTGCATACCTAAGGCCCATCCCCGAGCCCCTGATACCTGCAGAAGTCCTTGCTACAGATTCCTTCCTTAAAACTATGTTGAGCGCTCCAAGGTTCTGCATGGCCCTATTGCTCCTTATCCACTACCCCATGGGAAGACCTTCAGATCTAGGATGTCACACCACTTGTTATTATAATGTGATTATATTTTTATTTCAGTTTCTTCATAGACAGATTGCCTTTGTAATAGTAAATGCTAGCGCTGGTGCAGCCTTGGCGGCGTACCTCTCTCTCATGTGTATCATTAATGTTGCTGTATGTTCTTGTTTCCTTTGTAGTGACTGCTGGAGTGAGACCTGGAGGCCTCTGGTTCCCCCTCCTTCATCGCACCAACTGCTCTTGAGGATCCATTTATGCCCTCCTATAACTGTAAGTCAACTGTTTCTATTTACACCTCAGACATTACATGGGACACCTGATAGGGCATTACTTATTGGGCCGCACACTCTATATCTCTGCACCTTGCAGTCATGACTCTTCCTCTTAAAATAATAGCATGGAATGTGGGGGGCATCACATCCCCGGCAAATAGAAGTAGAATCCTCCACCACCTAAATTCACTGAGGGCTGACATTGCTATGCTCCAGGAGACAAAATTAACGTTTGAGGAACATGAGAAGTGAAAATTCGTTGGGTGGGACAGTTCTTAAGCTCCCCTACGGAGGGAAGGAAGCGAGGAGTTGCCATACTTGTGCGTAAGGGTTTGGCGGCCTCCTTGACAGAAGTGAACATAGATAAAAAAGGACGATACATAGTTGCAACGCTACAGATCAACACTTACACGTACACTCTCTGTAATGTTTATGGCCCTAATGTACATGACTCACATTTTTGGACGAATCTGCTGGCAATCTTGGCCACACAAAGTGCTCCTTTAATAGTGGGAGGTGATTTCAACTTGGCTCAGGCTCTCCCCCTGGATAGGTTTAGGGACCCTTCATCTTTTAAAACTTTAAAAAAACATATAATTCGATACAAACGGGAGGTGTCCCTAATTGGATCCTTCAAGGAATCTTTGAACTTGCTGGATGTGTGGAGAGCAAGAAACCCAGATGGGAGGGATTACACTTGTCTCTCAAAAACACATCATACCATGTCCCGTATTTATTATTTTCTAACTTCTTCAAACATAACGCCACACATCTTCTCCACCAATATTGGTCAGGTCACTATATCAGATCATGCCCCAATCACCTTGATGCTGCAGCCCCAACCCCCCAAATCTCCAAACAAGAATTGGAGATTCCCTCTTCACCTGTATAACAATATTGAGTTCCGCCGACACTTAAAAGCTTCCTGGACGCATTATGCATCTGACAATGCCTGTCATTTAGGCACTCCAAATTTGTATTGGCACGCCTCAAAAGCGGTGATGAGAGGCCAAATAACCTCTTTTGCAATACACCATAATAAACAACTTACAAGGGTGGACGGGCCCTTCTTTCCCAACTTACTGCAGCTTACAATAATTATCTATCTACTCCCACACCAGCATCTAGGAAAACTTACTATGAATTTAAGCAGACAAGAGATACGTTCTTAGCTCAGCAAGACAACAAAGTTAATATTCACCGGCAAGGTCACTACTATCACCATGGTAATAAGGCCGGTAAGTTACTGGCCAAGCTAGTTCATTCTTATAAACCTAAGTCCCAAATTTTAGCTATTAAATCAAAGGGTTCCTTAACTTCCAACGCCAAGGAAATCATGTCTGAATTCGTAGACTACTATGCTTCCCTGTACTCTAAGCAGCCTATTCACAAGGAAGCAAAGCGTGCCTTTTGGGACGCAGTACAACTTCCCACCCTCACAACAGAGCAGTCTTCCTCGTTAAACTCCCCTATCAGTCCTCAGGAGGTTCTTAGGGCTATACGGCAGAGTAAATTGGGCAAGGCAGCTGGCCCAGACGGGCTCCCTGTGGAATATTTTAAGTTATTAGACGAGGAATTAGCACCTGTCCTCTCCTCCTTGTATTCTGCCTATCTGATGGGCACTGAACATCTAAATTATAGATTCTCTGAGGCTAACATTTGTTTATTACTGAAGGACGATAGGGATCCCACCCTGACTTCTTCATCCCGCCCGATCTCCCTATTAAATGGGGATTATAAACTTCTAACAAAAATCCTAGCGGATAGGTTGGCGAAGGTCCTACCACAGGTAGTTCACACAGACCAAATGGGATTTGTGAAAGGCAGGTCGTCAGTAATAAATATTAGAAAGACCCTTGGTGTTGTGTCCCACTATTGGTACAACGCACATGCGCAGTCCCCATCCCAACTACCAGATGCATGCCTTTTGGCGTTAGATGCCGAAAAGGCATTTGATTGGATTGAGTGGGATCACTTACACATGTCGCTGTCGCGATTTGGTATATTGGGTGAATTTTCTGATTTCTTACAAAGACTATATTCAGCCCCCAAGGCTTCCCTCATAATTAACGGGGGGCTCTCCCCTTCCTTTCGATTACAACGGGGTACGGGACAGGGATGTCCCCTCTCCCCTCTGCTCTTCGATTTAGCTATCGAACCCCTGGCATCTTACATCAGGCAACACTGTGCCGGTCTGGACTTTTGTGGTCAAAAGCAACATTTGTCACTTTACGCTGATGATTTGCTGCTGTTCATAGGTGACCCCTGTACCAATCTGCGGCCTCTCTTAGATGTGATCAGTAATTTTGGCAAGTTCTCGGGGTACAAGATCAATATTGACAAATCAGAGGTTACCTGGTTACAAAATTCCCGCAACATGACTCTAGCAGACTTCGGTCTTAAAACCACTCAAGGTAGTTTCAAATATCTAGGCATATGGATACATGTTAACCCTCATATGTTATACTCTCTCAATCTTGGCGGGCTCATTGGTGATATTAAGCAGATGTTGTTGGGCTGGGCGAAGCTTCCCCTCTCTCTCTCGGGTAGAGTACACCTTTTTAAAATGGTTGCCTTGCCTAAACTTCTTTAGCCATTACAAATGTTGCCCCTTCTCCTTACACAGAAAGATGCGGCATCCTTACAATCTGCTATAGGAAGCTTTGTCTGGCAGGGCAAGAAACATAGAATAGGCAGAACTCCCTTGTCAATGACGCTGGGTGGAGGTGGGCTCCGTCTTCCCAATATCATGTGGTATAACTGGGCGGCCCTCTCTAGATTCATACTAGATTGGCTGGTGGAGAAGAACTGCTATACTGTCCCTGATCTAGAATCCAATATCATTAAACCACTGCATTTAGCCTTCCTGCCCCATGCAAACCTGAAATCGCTATCCCCGCTCATCCAAAACCATATACTGTTCAGGGATCCTCTGAGAGCCTGGGCCAAGATTTGCAGACTCTGGGGTGTACATCGATCCACTAGTAAATATCTCCCTATTCAGGGCAATCTGGATTTTCTCCCGGGGTATACTACGCAGGCATTTCAGACATGGCAACGACTACAACTCACACGACTACACCAATTTTTTCGCCCCCTGACTTTAGAGGTATTGCCCTTCCATGATCTACAATCACATTATAACCTGCCGCACACACATAAGTTTGCATATTTCCAATGCAGACACTACATATCTACCTTAATCTCCAGGGGACTGTTACTCACAGGACCTTCTAATTTAGATAAACTTTGCGCTTTGGCGAAGCTAGGTTCTTTTAGGCTATCACATACATACAATTTGCTGATTCATCATTTTGAAGACTCCATGCTTCATGGCATAGCCTCTAAATGGTCTCATTTTGGAGAACTAGAGGTAGACTCATCATTGATCGCTACGAGCTTCGAGAGGGCACACCAAAGCACTATCTCTGCGAAATTGAGGGAATCACACCTGAAATTTCTGCATCAAGCCTACATTACTCCAGGCTTAAGGGCTAAATGGGTTCAGGGGGCACCCAATTCATGTAATAAATGCCGCCTTGATTCTCCTGATTGGGTCCACCTGCTGTGGGGTTGCCCCAAAATACAACAATTCTGGCAAAAAATCTCGTACTGGCTAACCAAATTAACTAACCAAACCGTGTCCCTCTCGGCGCAGTATGTGATCTTTTTGATACCTATTGACGTGACATACAAGCACAACATTTTCTTAATCACAATTCTTATGCTAGCTAAACAACTCATCTTGAGGGAGTGGACGGGGAACAGGTCTTTACCTTTTCAGCAACTACTTAAAACAATACACAATCAGATGTTGATTGAGCAAGCGGACACTAGGGGTGACCCCAAGAAAAGGGTAAAAAGATTTCTTCTTAAATGGGAGGTTTATTTGCTACACTTGCCAGACATAGTGAGAGATAGGGTTCTCCTTCCCTTTAAAGACAGTCAGTACGTTCTCAATGAAAATCTTAGGGGCAGGTGGTGTCTGTCCTCTGATCGCACCCGTGAATGACCTGCTTGTTGGAGGGGGGGGACCAGGAGGTGCTCTGGGTAAGTATGAATGTTGTTTGTTACCCTCTCTTTCATCTTTTTCTTCTCCCTTATATGTTATCTTCTTTTCTTTCTATTTTCAGCTACTAAGTTCTTTCTTTTTTTTTTTTTTTTCCTCTTCTTTTTTTCTTTCTTCTATTTTCTTCGTTTGTTTACAATAAAATGTTCTTGGAAAATATTGAGTCCGAGGGCGTGCATGGAGATCCCATTTCTCTTTTTCTTTTCACAACATGCTCTGTAAAATTGTTGTTACTTTGTAAATGATCACTTTACTACATCTGCATTATTGTGATTGTGATCGCCATGTATGACTTGGATTCTTGTTTATAAATAAAGTTTTCAAAAAAATAAAATCATACATAATAAAATATCTAATCGATGCTACGATCCAAAACGATAAAAGTACCTGGAGAGACCTCTAACTCTACATCTAGAGTGAGGTATGTTAAATTAAGCCTTGACTTAATAATGGATCCGCTCTCATTTAAGGGTTTGTCGTGATCCTGACTGTGGTTGTTAAAGACCGGTGAACATTGGAGCTCAAACTGTGTGAGCCGCTTGAGTGGGGGGTATTTACGAAGTGGATGAACTCCGCTATGTGTCTTGCTCCTCTCTGTATTTCCTTTACCCAGACGATGGGCTGCTGTGTTAATCTTCGATTCTCCGTGTGTACTTCCAGATTGCTGATGTCACTGAAGTTTCGCTGCTCCATAGTTCCGTACAGCTGAATAAGTAGTCTCGCTATATAGGGTATTTTCACTGTGGTGTACAGTCCCCTATAATCGGTTCGGATACACCGATGATCTGATCCTTGTTCCTCAGAGTCTGCACAGAAATGTGCAATTGAAGGGACGATGTGTCCGGTTTCACATGCTAAGCCACTGAGTGGCTAGGGTGTCATATAGTTTCACAGAATAAGGGTAGTTAACTCGTTCAATACGTTTCACCCCATGCTTGGGGCTTTTTCAAGAATGAGTTAACACTTGCGATAGCCATCTATTTAAAGCCCTAGTCCTTTACTGATAGATTAATTAACCGTGGGTGTGTGATTTGAGATCCTATCACTGCCCAGAGTCTTAAGGTGGACAATGTCTGTTGTTGGTTTCCAAGTTCTTAAGGTAGAATTCGTAATTCTGGAAATTATATATTATAGATTGATGTGAATCCTCACCCGGAATCATTGTTTTTACAGACATCAATATGTCATTAAAGGTTCTTATTCTCACACAGTGAACAATTATAGGACATAATTAAGTTTAACATTGAGATAATGTTTAAAATTGGTGGTCAATGTAGTATATGATTAAGATCTTTTATTCCTATATCCTACCAGGATAATGTGTAGGGCCCCTAGATGTATATCAGCGGCACTTAGTAGTAGAAAAAACATATTTTTACCTGGAGGATCTGTTTAGAGACAATGTATTAATAATTTGCACCATATAGTGTGGAATATTGGATTTTAATCATACATAAAAGGTGTTATATCTAATTCTAAGTTGAGTCCAAGAGGGTGTAGGGTTTTCATTCTGTAAATAAGCTGAGCTTCTTTCTTAAGGAGTTTATTTTCATAGTTCCCACCCCTCCAGTCTACTTTTACTTTAACTATACCCTAGAATGTTAGGTCTTTTAATCTGTTATTATGTACTTGTTTAAAGTGTCTATATAGATGAGTGTCCTTGTTACCCTTTTCTATAATCCAGATATGTTCTCATATTCTCTCTCTGAGAGTCCTACTTGTCTCTCCTAAGTATTGTTTTTTGTAACTGAATTGAATGAGGTAAATTACCCCTTTATCTGTACATCTGATAGTGTCTTTAATTGTAAATTTCTCTCCAGTGTGAGTAGATGAAAATTCCCTAGTCTTTGAGCTATAGTGGCAGGATTTGCAGCAATGACATGGATAGAACCCGTTCACTTCATTGCCATGTAGATCCTTCTGTATCAATTGTGTATATCTGTACTTAAATTCACTAGCTCCTATTGTGCCACATAGTGTTTGATTTGCAGATATGCAAAGTGATGTTGTCTAGGTAGTGAGTAGTCTTTCTGCAGGTCTTGAAATGTATGGATTAGTCCGTTTGTTTCCGAAACCAACTGTTTTACTGAGTGCAAACCTTTATCCTTCCATTGTATGAAGGGTTTAGTCGTTAGTCCTGCAGGGAATTCCGGGTTCCCTCCAATAGGTATGAATTTTGTGTGAGTGTGTGAAACCCCCATCCACTTACACATTTTCTTCCAGGCCCTAATTGATTCTCCAAAAAGGGGAAATTCTTTGGTCATTGTATGTATTTTGTGAGTCTCCATGTGCGGCAACATTGCTAACGACCATGGCTTCACCATACTACTCTCTATGTCTGTATGTGTGCAGTGGCTTGTGTTACTCAACCAGTCTAGAATATACTTGCTGGACATTGCCCAATTATAGAGTTCCAAATTTGGTAATCCAGGGCCCCCCCAATTGTACTGAAGACATTAGTTTCTCTAGACTAAGCCTATGTTTTTTCCCTGACCATATGAAGTTTGCGAATTGTGAGTTTAGATGTTTCAGCTCTTTCTTGTGTAATAGCATAGGAATCATTTGAAAGGTGTACATGATTTTAGGAAACAAAATCCTTTTTATCAGGCATATCCTGCCCGACACCGACACCGTTAATGTCTTCCAGTTCCTGAGATCCTCCACAATTTTGTTAATGATTGGATTATAGTTAAGTGTATACCACCTGGAGGGGTCCTTTGAATGGCTTATCCCCAAGTATTTAATAGTATTGTCTAGTATTTTGAATTTGTATCCTAGGGATTCTCTGTGGTCAATTGGGGAGAGCCCCAAAATTTCGCTTTTATCTCTATTGATTTGTTATCCCGAGATCTGGCTGAATTCCTCAATAAGAGACATCAACCGTGGTATTTCTTTTTCTGGATCTGATTTGAATAGCACCATATCGTCCGCATATAGCGATAGGTGTAGTGTCGCCTGTCCTTGTATTCCTTGAGTTTCATTTCTAATTCTATGAGCCAGTGGCTCCATTGCTAAGTAAAAGAGGAGAGGAGACAGGGGAAAGCCCTGTCTCGTGCCCCTCCCCAGTTGAAATCTTGGGGAAAGTGTCCCATTGATAATTACCGCTGCCTGTGCTGACGTATAGATGCCGGCGATTGACTCGAAGAATGTACCCCGAATACCATATCAGGCCAACGTGTGGAATAAGTGGTCCCACAACACCTTATCGAAGGCCTTCTCTGCGTCAATCGCAAACATACACGCTTTTTGTGGTTTTGTGTCTGTTTCTTTCCTGCGGCTGTTCCAGTAGTGTTGTAATACTAATTGTACTTTCCTAATGTTGAGGACTGAAGATCTGCCCTTGACAAACCCTGTCTGATCACTATGGATAAGGGATGGTATTATGGTTTCTAGTCTGTTAGTCAGTATTTTAGTGAAGATTTTGTAGTCACTTTTTAATAGTGATTTGGATCTATAAGACTCTCTAGCTGTGGGGTCCCTCCCTGGTTTTGGAAGGATACAGATGTGTGCCTCTGTAAAGCTTCACTTGGTGTGACCCCTCCTGTTATTTTGTCAAAACGTGTTTCTAAGGTACTTGACACCTCCTCTGTCATCAATTTGTAAAATTTGTTGGGTAAAGGGAGGTGTCCAATTGCCCTGTGTATTTCCTGCGCTGTGATCGGTGCATTTAAGTGTTGGAGATTCTCTTCTGTGATTTGGGGTAGTGGTATCCCCTCCCAGAACTGTTCCCTTTATCCCCTATCTACTGGGTGTGGTGTGTATAATTCTGAGTAGTATTTACAGAATGCCTGCTGCTTTTCAGTTTCCGTAATCAAGGATATTCCTTGAATCTTCAAAGACGGTATTACGTTAGGTTTTCTTACTAGCCTAGTGATGTTTGCTAGGGTGCTACTTATCCTGTTACCATACCTTTAAAAGCGTGCCTTCGCTTTAGTCATGGTTCCCCTAGCATTTTGAAGAAGGAATGTGTCTTTCTGCAGTTTGACCCTGGTGTTTTTTTGTCTGTTCTCTGCATTAGGGAACCTAAGATACTTAAGCATTTGTGACTTGTCTAAGCAAGCAACATGTCCTCTCTTTGTTTGTGTCAGGGTGCCAGGAATCAGACTGAGATGAGAAGTGCAAAAATAATCACACCTTTATTAATAGCAAAAAATAATAAAAAGTCCACAAGTCAAATAACAAGCCAGGAATCAAAACCAGATCTAGTAGTCAGACAAGCCGAGTCAGGAGCCAAAGCGAGTAGTCAGATAAGCCAGAATCAGGAACTAGGAGAAAAGCAGAGTCAGGAACAAGCCAGGGATCAGGAACCAGGAGGGACGTCAGACAGCCAGGTAATACACAGGAGCTCTCACAAACAGGTCTGAGACAACGAAAGGGCAAAGCATACTGAACAAAGGACCTTTAAATAATAAGTGATGACATCACAATTCTGAGACTGCATCTTGTCTCACATGGATGATGTAAACCAGTCTGGCCATAAAAGGAAGTACAGGAAGTGAGCAGCATCTCCCAGAATGCACCAAAGTCAGCAAGAGAGGTGACTAAAATGGCTGCCAGCAGCACATGACAAACAAGGAAGGAAAAAACCCTGACAGTTTGTGCTTCCTATTAACCCCTGATGCATATGCCATGATTACTCCTCTTAGAACCGCCTTTGCAGTATCCCAGATTAGGGCTGGTGTTGAAGTGTGTGCTTTATTTGAATCTGTGTAGTGCAGCCATTCCCCCTTAAGGTGGTTTAGGAGATTGGGATCCCTGTATAAGTAATATGGGAATTTCCACCCCTCCCATTTGGGTCGACTGGAGCTCACCGCTATTGACAGTGATATCGGTGCATGATCTGACAGTGTGACCATGTCAATTTTAGTGTCTAGTATCTGTGTGCTCATGGTTGTTGATATAAGAAAGAAATCTATCCTTGATAATGTCTGTTTGGATGGTGATATGCATGTAAAGTCTCTGTTTTCTGGATGTCTCACTCTCCAGTTGTCTGTCAAGTTTAGGGCCCTTTTAAATTTGTTCAGTATCCTGGTTTCCCTCTTACAGTATGTAGCTGGGTGGTGTTTATTCCGAGGAAAGTCTGGATTGGGGAATCTGTCTGCCGGTACCTGTGGGGCTATGTTGAAGTCCCCCACTATGACTAAAGGCCTCTCCGTGTGTTGTAGTAATTTCCCCTGTAGTATCTGCCAGAACTCAGTCTTATTGTATAAAGGACCATATAGTCCACAGAGAGTGAATGCTATGTGTTCAAGTTCTATATTTAGGATGATGTATCTACCCTCTTTGTCTGTCTCCCTATGTGTTATCGTGTATGGTAACAGTTTCCTGAATAGAATGGCTACTCCCCTAGCTCTTTTAGCCTCATATGGTGTGAAAGTAGCCTCCGCGACCCAATTTTGTTGAAGTTTTCTGTGTTCCACTTGGGTTAGGTGTGTTTCCTCCATTACTGCCATGTCAGCTCTTTGTTGTTTAAAATATTTAAGAATTGCCTTTCTCTTTATGGGTGACGTAATGCCACACACATTCCATGCTACAATCTTTATCTGATCTAGTGTCATTGTTCAGTGAACGCTGTCTATCATGTATGTCATGTTAATTGAAATATGGTAAGCTCTGGTGAGCACTTACCTGTACTGTGTCTAAGATGAATGTTTTATAGTCCTGTAGCCTACTTGGTAACCTTTTCTGTATGTTGTGGAGGAGAGGTCCCAGGGGAGGCTTGGAATTGAGTCCAACCTACTGGCAAAAGACAGAAGAAAAACAATTTGATCAATACACTTATACAATTGCTGTATTTCCCGATCTCAAACCTTCCTGCACCTCTAAGCCTGTACAGTGGCAACAATAACTAGAATAATAACTTCTTTTTTTTAAAAAAAAATAACAAACCCTCCTCCCTCCCGATAATTTGAAATGTAATACTTAATTGAAACTGTCAATTTCTTTGCCTTATTATAGTCCTTGTGTGAAGACCTCTTTTCTGTGGGACTTATAGTGGTCCCTGCCGTGTTTTATGCAATGTCTCTTCCTCTAGGAGTTTAGTTCAATTTTCACGGCATGTCCACTGGGCGTTGTTCCTCTTCTATCTGGTGGTTTTCACCTCCTTCCACTTGCCGCAGATACTTCTGCACTTGACCAGTAGATTTAAAGAGTCTTGGTCCCTGAGGTGTTTGAATCCTCAGTTTTGCTGGGTACAATAATGCCACTGTCATTCCTTTTTCCATAATTTCCCTGCAATATGGAGATAACTCCCTTCTCTTCCTGGTCACTTCTGCCGAATAGACTTGGAAGATATGCAGCTTCTTACCTTCATGCTGAATGGGCCCAACTTGTCTGTATGCTCTCAACAGTTGTACTTTGTCTTTGAAATTTAAATATTTAATCATGACTTGCCGAAGTGGTGTGTCTCTGTTATCCATTTCTCTCGACCTCCCCGCTCTGTGGGCCCTCTCCACCATGCATGGTATATTAGCCTCTGGGAGCTGTAGTATTTGCGGTAATGTAATTTCTGCAAAGCAAATTAAATCAGTGCTGGGGACTGTCTCCGGCAACCCTACAATCCGCAAGTTGTTCCTCCTCGACCTATTTTCCAGGTCATCCAATCTAGCTAGTAGCACAGATTTCTGCCTCTGCAGTTGTGTGACATTTGTGGTGGTATCTTGCTGTCTGATCTCAGGGTCTGCAATTCTTTGTTCAACATGAGTCAATCTTGTTGAGAATTGTTTAAATTCTGAAGATAGACAGTCCATCCCATTTTGGAGTTGTTCAATCTTTGGGAGGAACAACGCTGATAATTGTGTAACTATGAGGTGTGTGTCTTTTAGTTGAGAATCCCTTATTATATCCTCTGTGCTGGGTTCAGCATGTATTTCTGCCAGGTGTCTTGTTTTGCGTACTGCGTGCTAGTTCTTAGAAGCCATTGTCTCTATTTTTTTCTGGAAACGGCGATAATATTTGTGCATGCAGCAGACTGGGGGTTGTTCTTGTTATAAAATCAGGGATCTGTCCAACAGTGTTTTCTCAGGAGTGTGTGTGTGCCCTTTTACCCAGCCGCACCGCCTGTATGGTTGACACATTTTGTGGCTTAGTAGGATTGTTAGGTTTCCAGGGATTAAAATGTTAAACCCCCAGCAAGCTCTTGGTCTTCACACAGTTTCACTATGTTATTGTTGTCGCTTCAGCAATCCATATGTGGGTGTATCGGGGCCATGAGGGGAGTCAGGTCATGGGCCCTACTCCTCATCTTGTGGTTGCATTTCTGTATGTGAGGTAATTTCCCCTTTGTAATGCTGGCTTAGGGACCCCTCAATCCTCAGATAGTGTGCTTTGTGCTATAGTCCCACTGGTAGGAGCAATGAAAACCAGCTTTGAGGAATAGTAACCTTTAGAATAAATTATTTAACTGCTATGACCCTTTTCTTCCACTTAATGGCAGTCTAAGTGCATGTATGGTTATTTGTAAATTTCACACAGTGTGGCCCCTAGATTAGTGTCTCCTCAAAGTATGTTTAACTTTAATATATGACCACCTTATTAGCCCACTTGCAACAGTCACGTGTGTCTCTTATAGGTGCTGTTTTGCTTGTCAGTAGTGTTTATTTGTGTGGTATTATACAGCTCCTGTCACACTATATCTGCTCCTTAATAAATCTCAACTGCCATGTGGGGCCATTTCTATGGGGTGGGTTTTCACTCCGGTACTCACTGTCCCTTTAGATGCTGAGCGTTCCCCACTCACTGATACCTGTGGCCCCAGCTGCGCCTCTCTGCTTGGCCCTGCCTGTGCTTGTACTGTTCTCCGGTGTTCTGCCTCTGTTTTAATGCCTTTTCCTTTCAGGCAAGATGGCGTCTGCGCTTCCACGCCACTTATGCTCCGACTATCTGGGTGCTGGGGCGCTGATGAAATCCCCACACGCTGCTCAGGCCGACACTGACCGATCCCAGTGTGGTAAGGACCTTGGGGTCGTGTAAGGCTTGTGCGCTGGAGCAGATTAAGCGGCTTTGTGATGGCTTCTTGCCACTTCTTTACCAAAGCTCACAGTCTTTGCTGCTGCTAGGTAGCTCCGCCTCCCATAAGTCCTCCTTTCTCAGCATTTTTTATATTTCTTAGGTGCTCTTGTCCTGAACTTTCTTGTTGTCATTCCTACATAAATTTGTTCACATTTGCACTTTAGAGCATAGATCATTTCTTCTGTGACAGTTTGTTAGCATTGATTGTATGGCATTTTCCAAACCTGCCTGTTATATCTTTAGCTTTGATCATGGAGCTGCATGTGCTGCATGTTCCCCATTTGAAGGAGCCAGGATTTAGAGCACTTTTAGATTTTTGGCCTTTGAAATGACTTGGACTTATCATATCTTTTAGATTTTTACCTTTTCTATTTGCAACCTGTACTTTATCTCCCACAATTGTTGACAGGATTGGGTCTGATTTCAGTAAGTGCCATTTTTCATTTATGATTTTCAAAATTTCTCTGGAATTTGGATTGTATGTTGTTATAAACCCTACAAGGTTTTCACGTTTTTTTGGAGTTATTTGCTAGAAGTGCTTGTCTGGGTGTGGATCTTGCTCTAAATTCTGCCTTTTTGATGGACCTTTTACTGTAACCTCTTGCAATTAGCCTTTCTTGCAATTCTTTGGCTCTCAGTTTGTAATTTTGATCTGTTGAGCAGTTTCGCCTCATGCGTAAAAATTCTCCAGTTGGTAGTGATTTAATGGTATTTGGAGCATGGGCACTTGAACTTTGTAGGATGCTATTAGTGGCTGTTTTTTTCCTGTAAACATCAGTATTCAGCTCTCCTGTTTCACTTTTTATAATTAAAAGGTAAAGTAATGTTATGGTGTTCATATCCACCTCATAGGTTAATTTGATGTTCAGTTTGTTGTTATTTAGGTGGCTCAGGATCTGATCTAGTTTCTCTTTTGGGCCCTCCCAAAAGAACAGCACATCATCGGTGTAGCGTAACCAAAGAGGTATGTGTTGCATATAATCTGAGTTTACGTCAGAGAAAACAGTATTTTGTTCCCACCAGCCTAGAAAAAGATTGGCATAAGTGGGTGTGCACAAGGTGCCCATCACTGTGCTGCATATTTGTATGTAGAATGTGTGATCAAAAGTGAAGTAATTGTGGTTCAGGACAAAATTCAAGAGCTGGAGAATGAATTTGTCATGTTCTGGGATTTCTTCTGACCCTATTTTTAGACAAAATATTGTTGCTTGGAGGCCGTAGTCATGCTTTATACTAGTGTGCAATGTACATTCTTTTTTAAATTGTTACCGTTTCTCCGAAATCTTGCATTAAATGTTTAACTCTTTCCAAACCCACTCTGTGGGTACCATTTTCAGTTGTCAAATCTGGGCTGACCACCCAGGTTGGAATATGGTGACACTAAACAGCAATGCGCATGCACAAGCTTGCGCAGCGTCATTGAAGATGTTATTCTCTGAATGTCTGTTCTGAATGCAGGAGACCCGCTCAATAGATTGCAGATCATAAGAGTGAGCTGCGCTGTGAAGGTAAGTTGCGCCCACTAAGAGAATCTCCCTTGTGTTAACGAGCAATTTAAAAATAATGCCAATAATAAATTAATAACTTATTGTGCTCAATTATGAATACTCTAAAACTAAGTATTATTTTATCATGTTGGCTCGGTAATAGTTATGATATTTATTGTAACATATTATCTAATCAACTACTTATTATAATATTAATATTCTTCAATAGTGAATGCATTATTATCAATATTTAATAATATTATATTTTTAAAAACAAATTTTATTAAAGCATAAAGACAGAAATAATCTATTCTGTAACAAGATAAACTTAGCGCTGTAAGAAATATTGACTATTAAATATGAATAACGGTATGACATATAATCAGTTCAAAATGTAAAAATATAAAGCTATTTCTTATTTAATTTATAATAGCAAATGTATTTTTTATATTTAAAAATAATTTCACCTTTGTAATTTTGTTAAATATATCATCTGAATGTTATAATTTGTAACACCAATAAAAAATATATATTTTGTTGTACAAACGATCTATTTATATTTAATGAAATCACAAATATTCTTCTACACTCAATCTTCAATTTTTAATTATTTTTACTTATATTTCATAATTTAAAATATAACTAAATATAATAAGTTTGACATGTTATTTTTAATTACAGATAAGTCATCTTTTAAAAACAGTATAGTTTATGGATAATCAAAGTATTCTAAATACTAAATCAAACTATTTTAAATAATTATTATTGGAATCCACTTTGCTTTGTCATAATAATGTTTATATGAATATATGATGAAGTAATAATAATTTGTCCCTCTAAATAATTTAAAGTATGATAGTAGAATAAATTAGTTTGAAAATCAATTTTAAAATGTCTTGTTATTCTTAGAGTTTATTATGTTTGCGACTCATGACATCTGGTTAAAAGAGATAGTAGTCATAGTAACATGGCTCGCTTTCTCTTTTTTGTTGTTACAAGAATGTAAGCTTAGGAGACTGCACATCTTTGGTTCAACGCCTGTGGAGCAAATGCTGATAGTTGTCTAAATACATCCGAAAATCGGCAAGTGCTATGCATAGTACTGAACCAAATATGGGCGTTCTCCTAATCTTACATTCCTGTGATTAAAAAAAAAAGAGGAAGAGAGAACATAAATTTTGAAATTATAAGTAAATTATTATTTTTTTTAAATTTATTTTCTATTGGAGAATAATGAGAAAGGCTACAGTTAAACAGGGAAAAAAAGAACAAGGTCTCATGCAAAAGGCAATATTACAATCCGAAATTCCCTGAATAAGACAGTGATTTATAGAAATCAAGCTCACAACAGAAAATAAAGAACAGAATCATGATTCAAGTAGATTTTAACTCTACCGATAACACTTACGAAGTTATATGAATCACTTCGATGAACTTTCAAAAGTATGTATTCATCTAAAGAGAATCAATTTTCATAAATAAAAGACATTATAAACAATTGTTTTAATTTGTGCTTTGTGAGTGACATTTACAAACTTAGATATATCATGTCGGACCTTTATCTAGAACGTACACCTATCCCAGGTATATCCACTCTGGTATGTAACAATAAGATATTGTCATATAGGCTTAGAAGCAAAGTACATGTCAAACAATGTTTAAACTAAAAGGGCCACCTAGGGCCTGGCAAGAACAATGATTCCGGGGGAGGGGGAGAGAGAGAAAGAGAGAAGAGAAAAAAAAAGATCTTGTTACCCCTTTTCTTGACTTAGACGACAAGGGGCTGTCTGCTATTTCCACCTTCGGCAGAACTTCCTACTCTTTCACACAAGGGGAAAAAGAATTGAAGCTCGGTGATAATAATATAATGTTTGAAGGGATAAAGTATGTGTCTTTAGATATTAGGAGGAAAGGTTTTAATTATATCTTCCCATTTTGAAATAAAATTATCGACACTCGAATCTGACTGCGTAACAACTAGATTTTGTTCTAATGTAATTTGATGATAAATGTTATCAAATAGTTCCTTAAATCTAAGTGTTTTTCGAGATTTCCAATTCTTTAAAATTTGCTGTGTGACCAAAAAGATCACTGTATTAAAAAGAATCGAGATGATACTAGTTGGGTAGATTATCAGCTAGGAAAATTACCTTGAAAATATTGAATTCTATTCTGTGGTTTAATCTAGAGGATGGCCAAAATGCTACTTTCAACCAGAGAGAATTAACTTTAGGGCATGACCAAAAGTAATTAATGATGTCAACTCTAGGGAAGCCACATTTAGAACAGTTTGCACTCTTAGGGTCCCAATTTGAAAGTATTAACGCAGTCAGAAAAGCTTTGTGAATAATTTTATAATGTGACTCTCTCCAGATGATTGATGGAAAGGTACATGGGCGTCTACAAGGGGGGGGCAAGAGTGGGCAACTGCCCCCCACTGGATTTTTACTGCCCCTCCCATTTATATGCACACTAATATTATTACATTGCTGAAATGTATTCTAGAGATCAGTGTGACCATTTGCAATATAAACTGACAGCAATGATCACCACTGCACTGATCAGATTAGACAGGCAGAGCATTTTCTATTCCCTTCTTCAGAGCAATATATTCTGGGGTGCTCAAATCCCCTTCCAGACAGACCGACAAATTCAAAATTGCTCTTCCTGAATCTGATCAGCTTCAGTGTGGCTCTGCATTGAGCTGTCTGCTCCGTGTGAGAAACTGTGTCAGAGTACACACAGCCATGCTGCTGAGTAATGGATCCATGCTGCCAGTAAAGAAAATAAGTTTTGCTTATTGTAAAAATTTAAGTTTTGCTTATTATTTCTTTTTTTATAAACTGTGTCCCACTCACCCTGGCTCATTGTCTAAAAGTATTCTTTTATACATACAAGCAGGGCCGTCTTTAATATTGATTGGACCCTGGGCAAAAATTTTCTTGGGCCCCCCCCACCCCATGCAATTTCGTTCTCTCCACCCCAACATCCCAAAAAACAACTAAATCAATTTATTTTATAATTGTTTTCAAAATTATTAGCCCAGTAGTGGATCATCCACTGCTGGTCTAATCATTTTTAAAAAAATTAAATAAATTGCAATATGTGAAACTGTACCTAAGCAGTATTAATAAGTAAATAAATATATCAATTCCTCCACTGTGGATTTATTTAATATTCTTTTGAATGTGATTCTGGTGTGAGGTTAGCTGGTTAAAGATATTTAGAGCAGCCAACAGGAGCAAAGCAAGTTAAAGACTGAGGAGGAGGCATGGAGGTGCAGACAAATATGTTTACTGACTAGAACAGCAGAACTGCTATGGGACACTGTAAAATCTGAGACAGAGAGAAAACAAAAACTATAAAAATAAACCTTACATTAATGTGTGAAGTATCAGCATGACACTATACATCAGCCACAGCAGCACATGTCACTTCTTTGCTAGGGACAAGATCCCTCTCACCCTGCACTAGGCAATGCTGCATGGGGAGGGGCGTGTGTGCACTCACTTATTCTTCCCACTGATACCTTTCTACAAAGCACTGTTCCCCTAACAAACTTCAGTTAGTTGATCTTAGGGCCACAGCAGAGAGAGCAGGGCTAAGGGGAGCAGCAGACTGGATGCTGTCTTCCCAAAGCTGCATGGCTACAGTGTGAGATGTGTCATACAGCCTCAAGACTGAAGAGAGCAGTGTATGCAGCTGCAAAGATGCTCAAATCCTCACGTGCCTGCCGCTCCAGCTTTCTGCTGCATGCACCTACAGTCAGCCCTACCCAGAAACAATCCCCACCACCAGAGCAGTTACCTGGTAACAGTGGTAACCACAGTAGGACATTTTATGATGCAGTGGGAATGTCTGGATACCGAGTTAGAGCTTTGCATTCAGTGCTGCACAGTGCACATCTAAAACAGCACATGGCAATAGCTTGGCATGTCACATGACACTGGCACGGTCTGGCACAGTTTTTAAAAAAAAAATATATAAGCAGAGTACTTTTGACTGTGACAGTATTAGGACTGAATGTGTGTGTTCCCCATGTCACATCAGCAGTCTGGTATGAACCATAAAAAAAAAATAAAAAAAATATTTTTTTTTTAGGACTCTTGGGCCCCTCAACAGAGACTGGGCCCTGGGCAGCTGCCCCTTTTGCCCTGTGTTAAAGACGGTCCTGCATACAAGTGTCCAAAGGAAAACAAATATAATCAGTTTGTGGTTTGCTGCATGTATATATTATCAGAAATCCTTTGCACAGATGCATGCATATTATAAAATGTAAAAAAAATCAGCATAATACTTCAACATTCTATCTAATGCAGACTTCCTTCTTTTCTGCAGAAAATTATTACTGTGTTTGTTCGCTGCATGGTTTAAATCTTTGCAAGTTATATTTATATTAAGTGACATTTAATCCAGTTATTATATTAACAACAATGTGTGTTGTTATGAATGTGAATGTGTGTAAGCATGTGTGTGTGTTTATGTGTAATTATGTGTAATTTGTAATTACATGTGTGTGTGTAATTATATGTGTAAGTGTAAGTGTGTGTATGTGTAATTATATGTGTACATATATGTGTGTATGTAAAATTATTTGTGTAGGTGTTTGTGTGTGTAATTATATGTGTAAGTGTAAGTGTGTGTATGTGTAAATATATGTGTAAATATATGTGTGTATGTATAATTATTTGTGTAGGTGTTTGTGTGTGTAATATGTGTAAATATATATGTGTATGTGCAATTATGTGTTTTTGTGTAAATGTATGTTTAATTATATGTGTTTGTAATTATATGTGTAAATATATGTGTGTATGTGTAATTATATGTTTAATTATTTTTGTATGTGTAATTTTATGTTTAAGTGTGTGTGTAAATATATGTGTGTGTGTAATTATATGTGTATGATTGTGTAATTATGTGTGTATGTGTGTGGGTAAATATATGTATGTGTAATTATATATTTTAAGTGTATGTGTAATTATATGTGTTTGTAATTTTATGTGTAAATATATGTGTGTGTATGTATAATTATATGTGTATGTGTAATTATTTGTGTAAGTGTATGTGTGTGTGTAAATATATGTGTGTGCATGTGTAATTATTTGGGTGTGTGTGTATGTATGTGTGTGTGTAAATATATGTGTATGTGTAATTATATGTGTTTGTAATTAAATGTGTAAATATATGTGTGTCTGTGTATATGAAATTATATCTTTAAGTGTATGTGTAATTATTTGTGTAAGTGTGTGTATGTCTAATTATATGTGTAAGTTTATGTGTAATTATTTGTGTAAATGTATGTGTAATTATTTATGTAAGTTTGTATATGTGTAATTATTTGTGTAAATGTATAATAATAATTATACATACATTTACACACACTTGCACATATAATTACACACAAACATAGTTACACAAATAATTTACATACATTTACCCATATAATTACACATAAACACACATTTATGTGTAATTATATGGGTAAATGTATGTAAATTATTTGTGTAACTATGTTTGTGTGTAATTATATGTGCAAGTGTGTGTAAATGTATGTATAATTATATGTGTTTGTAATTATATATGTAAATATTTGTGTATGTGTAATTATATGTTTAAGTGTGTGTGTAATTATGTGTAAGTATGTGTGTGTGTATATATAATTATATGTGTGTGCAATTATATGTGTAAGTGTATGTGTGTGTAATTATTTGTGTAACTGTGTGTTTATATATAATTACATGTGCGTGTAATTATGTGTAAGTGTATGTGTGTGTAATTATATGTGTGTGTAATTATTTGTGTAACTGTGTGAATTATGTGTAAGTGTGTGTGTGTGTAATTATATGTGTAAGTATGTGTGTGTGTATAAATAATTATATGTGTGTTTTTTTAATCAATGTGTACGTATATGTGTTTGAGTTTCTGTGTGTGTATCTGAATGTATGTTTATATAGTTAAAGGGACATGAAAGCAGGATCTTATACCAGTTTGACAGATGGTGATTGCCTTGTTTATAAATATTTAAGTATAAGTATAGAGGATACCAGTTCTCCTCAAGGCTTCTGCCAACCGGTAGAAGACTTAGTAGATAATGTCATGCTTGTAAGAAGGCGAATAAATCATGATTGTCTAAGTGAAATTCAACTTTCAGATCTTGATAAGAGTTAATTGACCTAGAATATGTATTGATCAGTTGACGTGGATAGAGTAAACCTTTATTCTCTTATCTTAAAAACACCTCATAAGAGATACCTTCAGGGAAGTGGGGGTTAGCTCTAAATGTTAAAAACCTAGAAATGTTGTTATTTATCCCTAGTTGTCTCCGAAATTTGTGCCATGCTACGATTAAATTACTTATACAAATCATATCTCTAGTTATAGCCGTGTGCGCAATTTACTATCTGAATGTAGTAGATTGTTTAGTGAGAAAGGGCGGACTAGGTTAGATTCTAAAAATATAAGTAAATTATACATTTATTTATAATTGCATGCTCTATCTGAATCTTGAATGGAAATATTTTTTGCTTTCAGCATGCAATTTTAAGCATATTGCTAATTTAATCCTATTATCCCATTTTTTTTCTACTTACCTTTTTTTAGTTTAAAGCAGGAATGTAAGCTTAGGAGACTGCACAAATTTGTTTATAGTTGTCTAAATGCATTCGTCAATCAGCCAGCGCTATGCAGGGTGCGGAACCAAAAATTATCCTAAGCTTACATTCCTATAAATTCAAAGAAAGTGGCAGAGAGAACACATACATTTTTAAGTACATTTTAAATGAATTTAAAATTTCATGCTGTATCTGTAACTTCACTGGAAATATTTACGATCAATATACCTTTAAATGGATACTGAACACAAATTTTTAACTTTCATCATTCTGATAGCGCATGCAATTTTAAACACATTGCAAATTTAATCCTATTATAAAAAAAAGCCCTATACATGGTGCATAAACAAAATTGTTCCTTCTCCGAAGCTTACATTCATGTGATTAAAAAAAGTGGCAGAGAGAACACATCAATTTTGATAATAGAAGTAAATTTGCAATTTATTGTAAATGACATGCACTATCTGAATTTAAAGAATAAAAATTATGGTTCATTATACTTTTAATTGGATACTGGACCAAAATATTTTGTTTTCATTATTCAGATAGTGCATGCCATTTTAAACATATTTCTAATATTTTCCTATTATCCCATTTATTTTTTTCTGTTTGTCTATTTTTTTTTAGCAGGAATGTAAGCTTAGGAGACTGCACATCTTAGGTTCAGCGCATGCTGATTGTTGTTTAAATGCAGCTGACCATCAGCAAGCGCTATGCAGGGTGCAGAATAAAAAATGCTCTTTATCCTTAGCTTACATTCCTGAAAGAAAAAAAGTCAAAGAAAAAAATATTTTTTTTTATCATACAAGTAAATCAGACATTTATTAATAATTGAATGCTCTATCTTAATCTTGCCTGGAAATATTATCGTTCTGTATACTTTTAATAGAGTGTACAGAGTAATGCCTATTTTAATGTTATGTATACAAATAGCAGATCCATTATATATAACCTCAAATTAATACTATTAATGTATTAATTGCATCTAACAAATGAGATATAAACTATTGATTTAAAAAAAAAATGATTTGACACGATAATATTTTAAAAAAGTATTTCCTATATAAGAATGATAAAATGAAATATAATTTTCAAAAATACATAATGGTATTTAATAATAAAAAAAATTAACTGCTGCACTGTATGCATAAAACAATTTTATTTTATTCTTTTTTATGAACATGATACAAAAATAAGTGGGCTAAAAGAATAAATACATTATATATATAGATATTACATTGTGTTGACAAAGGGTTTTATTCATGAAATGAATATGCATATGTTAATATTAGAAATCAGCATATCCTTTCATTTTTAATAAATTAAGGCATGCCATACCTGAATAACGATGAGAAGTTATAAGCATGAGTGAAATCCTTGAAGTGTTCGCAAAAAAAGTAAATTTAACTTTTTAATGAGTCACAAATTTCACTTGTGACTTGTACCTGGAGCATACTAAACATCTATAAAGATAAAATAGTACATATAGTAACATAGTAGATGAGGTTGAAAAAAGACTGAAGTCCATCGAGTTCAACCTATACAAATCTAAAACACTTACAAAAAGCTCCAGTTAAGATTAAATAATCCCTCTAAAGGGTGACCCATTTAATACTAGCAATCATTTCTATGAATTTTATTTATAGACAGAAATGTATCCAAACAATTTTTAAATGTATCTAGGGTATTGGCATTCACCACCTCCTTTGGTAATGAGTTCCACAATTTTATTGCTCTTACAGTAAAAACGTTTTCGTTGCAGGAGATTAAATCTCCTTTCCTCCAACCTTACATTGTGACCTCTTGTCACAAACAATTTTCTTGGAATAAACAGAGCTTCTGACATCTCTGTATATGGACCTTGAATATATTTATATGAAGTAATCATGTCACCTCTCAAGCGCTTTTTTTCTAAAGAAAACAGACCCAGTTTTGCTAGCCTCTCCTCATAGCGTAAATTATCCAATCCTCTTATTAGCTTTGTGGCCCTTCTCTGAACTTTTTCTAGTTCTGCAATATCTTTTTTTGCGATTGGTCCCCAGAACTGCACTCCATACTCAAGGTGAGGTCTTACCAGGGCTTTATATAGTGACATAATTATGCTTTCCTCCCTTGAATCAATGCCTCTTTTAATACATGCTAGTATCTTATTAGCCTTTGAAGCCGCTGCCCTGCATTGTGCACCCATCTTTAGCTTGTTATCTATTACTACCCCAAAATTCCTTTCCTCCTCTGTTTTGCTAAATCTTGTCCCATTTAAATAATACAGTGTCTGCTTATTTTTTCTTCCAAAATGTAGAACCTTGCATTTTCCTGTATTAAATCTCATTTTCCATTTACCTGCCCCTACTTCTAATTTTTGCAGGTCCTTTTGCAACAAAAGTTCATCCTGCTCTGACCTAACAGCCTTACTTAACTTAATATCATCTGCAAAAATAGAGATGTCACTATTTAATCCTTGCTCCAAGTCATTTATAAAAATATTAAAAAGAACAGGGCCCAGTACTGATCCCTGGGGGACTCCACTGATTACCTTTGTCGAATCTGAGTATAATCCATTTACTACTACTCGTTGCTCCCTATCTTTTATCCAGTTATTTATCCATGAGCTAACATTTTCAGCTATTCCCAGTCCCTTAATTTTGTGCATTAATCTCTCATGTGGTACTGTATCAAACGCCTTTGCAAAATCTAAGTCTATCACATCAACTGATTCCCCTTTATCTATATTTTTACTTACTTCCTCATAGAATCTAATTAGATTAGTTTGACATGATCTATTTCTCATAAAACCATGCTGATTAGAACTCACAATCTTGTTTACACGAATATGCTCATCAATATAATCCCTTATAATCCCTGCAAATATCTTCCCCACTATTGATGTCAGACTAACTGGTCTACAGCTTTCTGGATCATCCCTACTTCCCTTTTTGAAGAGTGGCACCACATCCGCGTTATGCCAATCCTTGGGTACCATTCCTGAGGATAATGAGTCTGGAAAAATTAAGAGTAGAGGTTTGTCTATAACAGTGCTAAATTCCTTAACACCCTTGGGTGTATTCCATCTGGGCCTGGAGTTTCATTTACCTTAATATTATCCAATTTGTTCCTGATATCCTCTATACATAACCCAGTTAAGGGTAAGAGCTGGCATGTTCTATTTTGTTCCAAAGTATCATTCAATGGTTCCTCTCTTGTGTATACTGAGGAAAAAAACTGGTTTAGTACCTCAGCCTTCTCCCTGTCACTGTTAATCATGCTACCCTCCATGCATTTTAATGTACCTATATTGTCTTTCTTAGATTTTTTGCTATTTATGTACTTAAAGAATTTGTTAGGGTTAGACTTAGAATCCTTTGCAATTAATTTTTCATTTTCAATTTTGGCTAATTTGATTGCTTTTTTTGCATGCTTTCTTACATTCCTTATAAATATGGAATGTTGAGTCTGTACTATTTTCTTTGAATAATTTAAATGCCCTACATTTTTTCCTAATTTCTCTTAACACATTTTTATTCAGCCAAATTGACTTTGTTTTTTTATTTTTATTTTTATAACCATATGGTATTTGATGATTTGTATATTTATTTAACAAAGTTTTAAATGTTATCCATTAATCCTCTGTATTTTTATTAGAGAATAAGTTTTCCCATTTTATGTTATTTAATGATTTCCTTAAATCGTTGAATTTTACCTTTAAGACACTGCATATGAAAAGAGATTTCAAATGTGACCATGTTATGATCACTGTTACCAAAATGTTCTTTGACTTCTATGTTTGATATTATATCTATATTATTTGTTATCTAGTTTCTATAGTTAGTGTTGTTTCACTTACTGCCTGATAATCAATTTCATAGATGGCTGTAAGAAACACGCATGCGCTATTCCCCTATGTGCTTGCAGTGAATTTTTGCTTTTGCGTGATAAAAACGGACACAATGCGCATGCGTGAAACCCAGAGAAGATATTTTAATTATATGCAAAGAAACGGCCGCCGATTGGAGGAAGGAATTAAGCATTGCACAGCCCATATTAGTGGATTGTCTTTCATGACGAAATTATAAAAAATATTAAAACGTTTTTTTACATGAAGAAAGGATCGTTCAAGATTTGCAGTAAGTGCATTTTATTACTATGATATTGGGCAATCGTTTTTTATTATCGTTTTACACATCAAAATGTATTTTACAGTGATGCTTTAAAGGGGCAATCAACTCCAAAAATGTTAGATAATCCCTTTATTACCCATCCCCCAGTTTTGCTAAACTAATAGCTGAATTAATAGCATGTCAACATACACACTACAAAAATTCTGTGTTAAAATATTTTCATGAAAATGTAAGCACAATAAAATAAATCCACAGGTGGAATATATGCTAAAACCTTGACATAAATTTTACATTTCAAAGCACCACCATAAAAGTCTAGAATCAGTCCATAAAATATCAAAGTGCTCTTCAAAAGGGAATTATAAAAGTCTCTGTTGGATCTTCCAGAGAAAAATACTAGTTTATTCGTAAAAAAAAAAGCAAATTCTGATAGTAGGATTCCAGCTTAAGTTTTTCTACCAGTTCTCATGTACGCATTTACCCACTTATTAACCAGGCTAAAATGTCATACTACTAGCCCCTTTATCCTCCTCTAATGGTGGATTCCTTATTGCACAATTCTGGGCTTGATTACACGTGGAACGCTAAATATCTCTTGCGCCAATGGGAGCCTCGTTCTGATGCTGTCAGAGCCACTTGTAATAATTTAGCGCTCCGCTTCTAATTCAGCCCAATATCAGGAATTCCTAAACATCTATTATTTATAAGTATGTTGATACTTCTTTTTTTACAAAAGTATATATTTACCATTCCCTCTTATTTGAAAGATTAAACAGATTTCATAATTTTTTTTAGAACTTATAACATGGAAATAGAATTTTGTAATGGTTTAACAAACAAAGACCACAGTTTAGGAAATTAAGCTATTGAATTTAACTTGGAGAAAGATAATGATCTTCCTAAAGAACATGCTGAATTTATTATACAACATACAGGCCCCTAGTTATCAAGCCGTCAACCTCAAATACACTGGAATTCTGCAGCGTATTTGTGGCGAGGCTGATTCGCCTTAGTTATCAAGCCCTGCTGCCCGGCAAAAGTAGAATTTAGTGACGTAAGCTTCGATCCGACGGACTCATTCCGACACAGATCGATTCTTACGTCACTCCAGATTTTCCGAACATAAGTTCGGCACAATCTGACTACTTTTGCTAGTTATCAAAAAACTAGCAGGTACGCTCAGCACTTTTCCGGCCCAGCGTACCTGGTTTTCAATCCGCCGCCCTGGAGGCAGCGGATCCCATAGGAATCAATGGGAGTCTGACCATAGCGAAAGCTCATGTTCGCTGCTGCCCGACATCCAATTGATTCCTATGGGAAATGTGTACACCTAACACCCTAACATGTACCCCGAGTCTAAACACCCCTAATCTCCCCCCCCTAAACCGCCACAACTAAATACATTTATTACCCCCTAAACCGCCGCTCCCGGACCTCGCCGCAACCTACATTATACATATTAACCCCTAATCTGCCGCCCCCTATATTGCCGCAACTAAATAAAGTTATTTCCTCCTAAACCGCCGCTCCCGGACCCCGCCACAACTATAATAAATATGTTAACCCCTAAACCGCCGCCCCCGGACCCCGCTGCCACCTACATAATACCTATTAACCCCTATCCTGCCCCCCTACACCGCCGCCACCTATAATACATTTATTAACCCCTATCCTGCCGATCCCGGACCCCGTCGCAACTAAATAAATTGTTTAACCCTTAAACCGCTGCTCTCGGACCCCGCCGCCACCTATATTAAACTTATTAACCCCTAATCTGCCCCCCTACACCGTCGCCACCTATAATAAATTTATTAACCCCTATCCTGCCCCCCCTACACCGCCGCCACTATAATAAAATTATTAACCCCTAATATAAATATAAATAATAATTATATTGTATCTATCTTAGGATTTATTTTTATTTTAGAGGCAAATTTCAATTTATTTTAACTAGGTACAATAGCTATTAAAAAGTTAATAACTATTTAATAGCTACCTAGCTAAAATAAAGAGAAATTTACCTGTAAAATAAAAACTAACCTAAGTTACAATTACACCTAACACTACACTATCATTAAATAAATTATTCCTATTTAAAACTAAATACTTACCTGTAAAATAAACCCTAAGATAGCTACAATGTAATTAATAATTACACTGTAGCTATTTTAGGATTTATATTTATTTTACAGGTAACTTTGTATTTGTTTTAGCTAGTTAGAATAGTTATTAAATAGTTATTAACTATTTAATATTTACCTAGCTAAAAGAAATACAAAATTACCTGTAAAATAAATCCTAACCTGTTACAATTAAACCTAACACTACACTATCATTAAATAAATTAAATTAATTAACTACAAATACCTACAATTAAATACAATTAAATAAACTAACTAAAGTACAAAAAATTAAAAAAACTAAGTTACAAAAAATAAAAAAATAAAAATTACAAACATTTAAAAAATATTACAACAATTTTAAGCTACTTACACCTAATCTAAGCCCCTAATAAAATAACAAAGCCCCCCAAAATAAAAAAATGCCCTACCTTATTCTACATTAAAAAGTTAACAGCTCTATTACCTTACCAGCTCTTAAAAGGGCCTTTTGCGGGGCATGCCCCAAAGAAATCAGCTCTTTTGCCTTTAAAAAAATTTACAACCCCCCAACATTAAAACCCAGCACCCACACACCCCTACTCTAACCCAAACCCCCCTTAAATAAACCTAACACTACCCCCCTGAGGATCATCCTACCTTTAGCTGTCTTCAGCCAGCCGACCACCGATGGAACAGAAGAGGACATCCGCAGTGGCCGAAGTCATCATCCAAGGGGCGCTGAAGAAGTCTTCCATCCGATTAAAGTCATCATCCAAGGGGCGCTGAAGAGGTCTTCCATCCGATTGAAGTCTTCATCCAAGTGGAGTCTTCAATCTTCATCCATGCGGAGCGGAGCCATCTTCAGACGAGCCGACGCGGAGCCATCTTCTTCCACTGACGACTTCCCGACGAATGACGGTTTCCAAGATGGCGTCCCTCGAATTCTGATTGGCTGATAGGATTCTATCAGCCAATCGGAATTAAGGTAGGAAAAATCTGATTGGCTGATTGAATCAGCTAATCAGATTGAGCTCGCATTCTATTGGCTGTTTCCGATCAGCCAATAGAATCCAAGCTCAATCTGATTGGCTGATTGGATCAGCCAATCAGATTGAACTTCAATCTGATTGGCTGATTCAATCAGCCAATCAGATTTTTCCTACCTTAATTCCGATTGGCTGATAGAATTCTATCAGCTAATCGGAATTCGAGGGACGCCATCTTGGATGACATCACTTAAAAGAACCGTCATTCGTCGGGAAGTCGTCGGTAGAAGAAGATGGCTCCGCTCCGCTCCGGATGGATGAAGATTGAAGACGTCGCCTGGATGAAGACTTCAATCGGATGGAAGACCTCTTCAGCGCCCCTTGGATGATGACTTCAATCGGATGGAAGACTTCTTCAGCGCCTCTTGGATGATGATTTCGGCCGCTGCGGATGTCCTCTTCTGTTCCATCGGTGGTCGGCTGGCTGAAGACGTCTAAAGGTAGGATGATCTTCATGGGGGTAGTGTTAGGTTTATTTAAGGGGGGTTTGGGTTAGAGTAGGGGTGTGTGGGTGGTGGGTTTTAATGTTGGGGGGGGTTCTATTTTTTTTTTTTACAGGCAAAAGAGCTGATTTCTTTGGGGCATGCCCCGCAAAAGGCCCTTTTAAGGGCTGGTAAGGTAATAGAGCTGTTAACTTTTTAATGTAGAATAGGGCAAGGCATTTTTTTTTATTTTGGGGGGCTTTGTTATTTTATTAGGGGGCTTAGATTAGTTGTAAGTAGCTTAAAATTGTTGTAATATTTTTTAAATGTTTGTAACTTATTTTTTTTTTATTTTTTGTAACTTAGTTTTTTTTTATTTTTTTGTACTTTAGTTAGTTTATTTAATTGTATTTAATTGTAGTTATTTGTAGTTAATTAATTTAATTTATTTAATGATAGTGTAGTGTTAGGTTTAATTGTAACTTAGGTTAGGATTTATTTTACAGGTAATTTTGTATTTCTTTTAGGTAGGTAGATATTAAATAGTTAATAACTATTTAATAACTATTCTAACTAGCTAAAATAAATACAAAGTTACCTGTAAAATAAATATAAATCCTAAAATAACTACAATGTAATTATTAATTACATTGTAGCTATCTTAGGGTTTATTTTACAGGTAAGTATTTAGTTTTAAATAGGAATAATTTATTTAATGATAGTGTAGTGTTAGGTGTAATTGTAACTTAGGTTAGTTTTTATTTTACAGGTAAATTTCTCTTTATTTTAGCTAGGTAGCTATTAAATAGTTATTAACTATTTAATAGCTATTGTACCTAGTTAAAATAAATTGAAATTTGCCTGTAAAATAAAAATAAATCCTAAGATATATACAATATAATTATTATTTATATTGTAGCTATATTTGGGTTTATTTTAAAGGTAAGTATTTAGTTTTAAATAGGATTAATTTAGTCAGTAAGAGTTATAATATTTAGATGTATTTAATTAATATTTAAGTTAGGTGGGTGTTAGGGTTAGGGTTAGACTTAGGTTTAGGGGTTAACATATTTATAATAGATGCGGCGGTGCAGGGGGGGCAGGATAGGGGTTAATAAATTTATTATAGGTGGTGGCGGTGTAGGGGGGGCAGGATAGGAGTTAATAAATTTATTATAGGTGGCGACGGTGTAGGGGGAGGTAGATTAGGGGATAATAAGTTTAATATAGGTGGCGGCGGGGTCCGGGAGTGGTGGTTTAGGGGTTTAACAATTTATTTCGTTGCGGCGGGGTCCGGGATCAGCACAATAGGGGTTAATACATTTATTATAGGTGGCGGCGGTATAGGGGGGGACAGGATAGGGGTTACTAGGTATAATGTAGGTGGCGGTGGGCTCCGGCAGCGGCGGTTTAGGGGTTAATACATTTATTATAGTTGCGGCGGGGTCTAGGAGCGGCGGTTTAGGGGTTAATAACTTTATTTAGTTGCGGGGGCCTCCGGGGGCGCCGGTATAGGGGGTAGAACAGTGTAGTTTAGTGTGAGTGCTTAGTGACAGGGGTATCAATAAAGCTGGGAAAAAGCCGAAGAGCAGCGAGATCGGATGAGTGACTGTCACAGTCCGCTGCTCATCGCCCCGTATTTGGTGCACAGCTTTTTGACAGCTTTATTGATAACTTTGGCGAGCGTAATCAGGTCCGCGGCGGCGATGTGAGGCGAGCTTAGGCGGGCGTATTGGGGCCGACGATGGCAGGTAAGTAGACACGTTGATAACTAGGCCTCACAGGCTTTATATTGCCAAACAATCATTTTTGTTTCAATGAGGAATATTTTTGCAAGTTAAGGGATACGGCAATGGGTACCAAGTTCACGCCCGGTTATGCAAATTGTTGATGGGGTATTTTGAATATCAGTTTATACAAGTGGACCCCTGAACTTGGTACTTTATCAAAAGATGTATTGATGATATGCTAAATTATTTCAATTACTTATTGAAGAGTTGAATACTAACAAATCATATATATAAAAAAAAAACCTCTGCAATATACATTCATTATTTTACTTTGTCCCCTTTTGTTGTAATTGTATTCTGAAATTGTGAGCTTTTCAGTTTATTGTTAGAAATAGAAGTGCAGAACACTAGCTAGCTCCCACTTGTGTAGGATATGTGCGTATTCTTTTTCAACAAGGGATACCAAGAGAACAAAGCACATTTGAAAATAGTAGTGAATTTAAAAGTGCCTTAAAATTACACGCTCTATCTGAATCATGCAAGTTTAATTTTGACTTTGCTATCCCTTTAATGTCCTTTAGTTGCTGTTATAACCTCTGCTAATTAGAAATCAAGTATTGTTAATAGCTAATTAGACAGATCTTGATAGGAGCTTTGAAGATAACCAGTGGTTTGTAAAGAGAGACAAAGTCATAAAGAAAATGAACCATATATCCTAATGCTAGCTTCACTGCCAGATACTTTAACCACAGTTTATTATAGTCATTTACCTCAGAAACAATCAAGACTCTTATTGAGATCAATCTTCCATGAAATACCTTTTTTTTTGCCAAGTCAGTAGCACTTATCTGAGCTCATACGAATAATTATTTATCAGCAGTAAAGTTTTACAGTAATGTGCAGACCAACTGCATGATAATCTGGTTTCCTAAAAAGAATGAAAAAAAAAAAAAAATCTAGTCAGACTCAGGAATGTATTTCATAAAATTACTGGAATTAATCACTACCACTGAATTATAAACACCTACTTTAATTATCAAATTTCTAAATATGGGTATATTTTATCTTAAGATATTTTCCCTTTCTGTTTATATGTGTATTTATGTATTTATATGTGTATTTATGTATTTATGTATTTATATGTATATTTATGTATTTATATGTGTATTTATGTATTTATGTATTTATATGTGTATTTATGTATTTATATGTGTATTTATGTATTTATTGACATATATACACATATAAACACACACATATATATATATGCAATAAAGCCCTTTGCAAACATGTAAAACATAATTATTTAGTATTCATATTTAATAAAGTATTTAACTATAACTATTTAAATATTTCACATTCCAATGTTCTTCACATAGGGGAAAATGTTCTAGGTATATTTAAATAGATATTCTTATATATATCTGTATATATCTATACCTTTATATAATCATCTATATATAGGTATAGATATATATGTATATATTTATATAGATAGATAGATAGATAGATAGATATAGTTATGAATAAATAGAACATATTCTTCTATGTGAAGAACATTGGAATGTGAAACATTCATATTTTCATGTCGGGTTAGCTCAGTTAATAAAATGCAATCAGGTTTTTTCCACTTTTTGCGCTCGATTGAAGTCCATGGGGGAATAAATCAATGCGGTTGCGATAATCATAGTTCAGTTTTTTGCGAACGTCGAGTTAGTGAGCGAGCAAAAACTTTTTACTTTTAACTTGTAATATGAGCACTGTGCGATGTGCGCATAAAGCTTACTTTTAGCAGAGTTAACAAACAAGTGTAAGCGATAAATAATGCTCCACTGGTAATCTGGCACAGTATGGGGTTTTCTTAATAACAAATTAGTAACAAATTAGTATTGCATACTCCAGGGTAAGTTAGAGTGAAATTGCTATTGAGCAATTGTGGTTCAAAATTGTATCCACAATTAAGTAATGATGGAGCTGCATTGAAACAGCGACAGTAAATAATGACAGCTATTAATTATAACGAAAGCTGCTAATCAATAAGACTGGCAGCATTTTAATCCTACATGGTTACTGCTCAGTAGCACTGCCCAGTATTTGCTATCAGTCAGGGCCGCCACTAGAAATTTTGGGGCCCCTGACTTAACCATTGATCAGGGCCCCCCTCCCACACATTTGATGTGCAATTTTTGAACAAGTGATTAAAATGTATATACACTTTATTCTTAAGTGTCTATTTAAACTTGGAAATGTTTTAAAGGTAGTAACATACAAACACTCAGACACACTCATACACTGAAACACACACATACACACTCACACATAAGGATTCACATAAAGACACTCTAGCAGACACGCAAAGAAACACACAAACACACTCAGCCACAGACACCCAAACAGACACTCAGCACTTGATTACATTGACCTGACAAGTCATGAGCTAGACTACAGTTTTGTAAAAAAAAAAGCAGATTTAGAAAACAAAATATGGAGCTCTGATGATCTTTTTGTAAATGAAGATGTCAACTAAATGATGACAACAGCATGCAGTGTCTGAAAGGAAGGGCCCTGAACTGCCTAAACAATAATTTAAAGGTTAAATGGTGGATTGGTGACTTCCGTAAAGGTCTCATTTGTCTCAAAGTCTGTAGAAAGATGTGAATAATCAGTAGGTCAAAATGTCCTAAAAAGGAACAGACAATGGACACACACAAACTCAAACTTGCACATACACCCTAGGAAACACTGACAGAGACAGCCTCAGAAAACACACAAAGAAATACACACACACACACACACACACACACATAGACACCCACAGAAAACACACAAAAACATAAACACACAGAGAGACAACCACATAAAACACAGAAAGACATACATACACACACCCTCACTGAGACATCCACAGAAAACACACAAAGACATACACACACCCTCACACACACACCCTCACAGAGACACCCACAGAAAACACACACACTCACAGAAACATCCACAGAAAACACATACATACACACCCACCCTCACAGAGGCATCCAGAGAAAATACACAAAGGCAAACATACACACACCCTCACAGAGACACCCATAGAAAAAGCACAAAGACATACACACACTCACAGACATCCACAGAAAATGCACAAAGACATACACACCAACCCTCACAGAGAGACCCACAGAAAAAAATACATACACACTCATAGAGACACAAACCAAAGCACAAAGACATAAACACAGACACCCACAGAAACACTCACATGAGGAAACATTTATGCACCTTGCATCCCCTAAATCAACAGTGTTTGGCATGCATGATAAAAAAATTGTAGACATTAAGAGATGACTTTTTAAAGAATCATATTTATAAATGTGTAAACAAAAATAATTCTGTGAATTCAAAATTGTACATTAATGACCTGGGTAGATGGCTAGATGAAGAAAAGTACTTTTAAAAGGTTGACATATGTTTGTTTTGTTTCCCCAACCAAGAGCACCACTTCAAATATAGTGTACAAATGTTCCCATCTGTCAGCTGTACTTTTTTGATTTTGAAAATGCTGTACTCTATATGGTCTTGGTGGAACCATAATCTGTGGTACTCAAACCATTAGACCTGGTTAAATGCAAGATTTAGGCTTGTTGGTATGTATTTCAAAATTCAGTCAGCTGTAGTGTAAACTAAACAGTGTTAAGTTAACCTGTCTCATTTCAAACACTGGGCAATCTTAGTCTGAGAGTATAACATTTTATGCAGATGTAAAAATCTTAGACAAAATGCCTCCTTGCATCTGGAAAGTCCTTGTATAAAGTGGCATTAAACTGGAATGTATTTAATTAATATATATATATATATATATATATATATATATATATATATATATATATATATATATATATATATATATATATATATATGTGTGTGTGTAAAAATAAAAAAATGCATATCTGCCAAAAGGGCACCTACCATTTGTGTATTGAGGAGGAAACATTTCTGCATGGTTTTAAATATAGAATTTCTACAGCATTGTCAAATAATCATAAATACACTGCTGCAAAAAAATTGTTTTTATGGACCCCTGGCCCCACCATACAACTACTACCACACTAAAGTTACAAACCGAAATTGCACAAAGAAATAAATAATATACTTTTTTTTAACAGTGTAGATGATTCCATGCATACAAACTAAATGGATACTAAACTCAATTTTTTTTTTCTTTCATGATTGTGATACAGCATGCAATTTTAAGCAACTTTCTAATTTACTCCTATTATTAATTTTTTCTTCGTTCTCATGCTATCTTGATTTGAAAAAGTATGAATGTAATCTTGAGAGCCAGCCCATTTTTGGTTCAGTACCTGGTTAGCGCTTGCTGATTAGTGGCTTAATGTAGCAAACCAATCAGCAAGTGCTACACAGGTGCTGAACCAAAAATGGGCCGGCTCCTAACCTTACATTACTGCTTTTTCAAATAAAGATAGCAAGAGAACGAAGAAAAATTGTTAATAGGAGTAAATTAGAAAGTTGCTGAAAATTGCATGCTCTATCAGAATCATGAACGAACAAAATTGGGTTTAGTATTCCTTTAAAAGCACATGCAAAAGCCCAATGTTTTCTTTCCTGATTCAGATAGAACATACAATATTAAACAACTTTACAATTTACTTCTATTATAAGGTTTTCTTTGTAAGTTTAGGAGTGTGCACATCTGTAGCACTTTATGACAGCACTTTTGCAACAATGTTATTCATTTGCAAGTTCACTAGATAGTAGCCCTAGTTCCTGTTGTGTAGTGCTCTAGACATGTGCAAACTACATATTTAGATATCTCTTCAACAAGGAATAACATGAGAATGAAGCAAATTTGATAATAGAATTAAATTAGAATTTTTTTAAAATGTTTATTTTCTATTTGAATCATAAAATAAACATTTTGGGTTTCATGTCCCTTTAATCAATCATAAATGTATTAGCAGATCATGTTAAAAATTTGCTTTTAGAGAACACATATAATTGCAGGCCAGCTAACGCCTTGGAAATAAGGCTTTGTTTATATTCCTGCTCCACATAGGACATAAACAATATAGGCTTTCAGTATTGCATAGTGCTATGAGAAACTAACGCCTAGATTTAGAGTTCTGCGGTAAACGTCAAAACCAGTGTTAGGGGCTGATAACGCTGGTTTTGGCCGCCCGCTGGTATTAAGAGTCAGTCAGGAAAGGGTCTAACGCTCACTTTCCAGCCGCAACTTTTCCATACCGCAGATCCCCTTACGCCAATTGCGTATCCTATATTTTCAATGGGATCTTCCTAACGCCGGTATTTAGAGTCTTGGCTGAAGTGAGCGTTAGAACTCTAACAACAAAACTCCAGCCGCAGAAAAAAGTCAGGAGTTAAGAGCTTTCTGGGCTAACGCCGGTTCGTAAAGCTCTTAACTACTGTGCTCTAAAGTACACTAACACCCATAAACTACCTATGTACCCCTAAACCGAGGTCCCCCACATCGCCGCCACTATAATAAATATTTTTAACCCATAATCTGCCGACCGCACACCGCCGCAACCTACATTATCCCTATGTACCCCTAATCTGCTGCCCCTAACATAGCCGACACCTACATAATATTTATTAACCCCTAATCTGCCCCCCCCATGTCGCCGCCACCTAACTTCAAGTATTAACCCCTAATCTGCCGACCGGACCTCGCCGCTACTATAATAAATGTATTAACCTCTAAAGCTAAGTCTAACCCTAACCCTAACACCCCCCTAAACTAAATATAATTTAAATCTAACAAAATAAATTATTTCTTATTAAATAAATCCTATTTAAAGCTAAATACTTACCTGTAAAATAAACCTTACTATAGCTACAATATAACGAATAATTATATTGTAGCTATTTTAGGATTTATATTTATTTTACAGACAACTTTGTATTTATTTTAACTAGGTACAATAGCTATTAAATAGTTATTTACTATTTAATAGCTACCTAGTTAAAATAATTACAAAATTACCTGTAAAAAAAATCCTAACCTAAGTTACAATTAAACCTAACACTACACTATCAATAAATTAATTAACTAAACTACCTACAATTACCTACAATTAAATCAACTAAACTAAATTACAAAAACAAACACTAAATTACAAAAAATAAAAAAAGATTACAAGAATTTTAAGCTAATTACACCTACTCAAAGCCCCCTAAAAAAATAACAAAGCCCCCCAAAATAAAAAAATGCCCTACCCTATTCTAAAATAAAAAGTTAACAGCTCTATTACATTACCAGCCCTTAAAATTGCTTTTTGCAGGGCATGCTGTTCCGATCAGCCAATAGAATGCGAGCTCATTCTGATTGGCTGATTGGATCAGCCAATCCGATTGAACTTGAATCAGATTTTTCCTACCTTAATTCTGATTGGCTGATAGAATCCTATCAGCCAATCGGAATTCGAGGGACGCCATCTTGGATGACGTCACTTAAAGGAACCTTCATTCGTCGTCTAGTCATCGGGAGAAGAGGATGTTCCGTGCCGGAGGTCTTGAAGATGGAGCCGCTTCTCGTCGGATGGATGAAGATAGAAGATGCCGCTTGGATGAAGATGTTTGCCGGTCCGGATGTCCTCTTCTGCCCGGATAGAATGAAGACTTCTGCCGCTCCGGATGTCTTCTTTTGGTCCATCGCTGCTCAGCTGAGTGAAGACGACTCAAGGTAGGGAGATCTTCAGGGGGGTAGTGTTAGGTTTATTTAAGTTTTTTTTTTGTTAGAGTAGGGGTATGTGGGTGGTGGGTTGTAATGTTGGGGGGTGGTATTGTGTTTTTTTACAGGCAAAAGAGCTGATTTCTTTGGGGCATTCCCCGCAAAAAGCCCTTTTAAGGGCTGGTAAGGTAATAGAGCTAAAATAGCTACAATATAATTATTCGTTATATTGTAGCTATATTTTGATTTATTTTACAGGTATGTATTTAGCTTTAAATAGGATTAATTTATTTAATAAGATTTAATTTATTTAGTTAGATTTAAATTATATTTAACTTAGGGGGGTGTTAGTGTTAAGGTTAGACTTAGCTTTAGGGGTTAATACATTTATTAGAGTAGCGGCAAGGTCCAGTCGGCAGATTAGGGGTTAATACTTGAAGTTAGGTGTCAAAGATGTTAGGGAGAGCAGATTAGGGGTTAATAAAATTTATTATAGGGGTTGTGAGACGGGAGTGCAGTGGTTTAGGAGTTAATCAATTTATTATAGTGGCGGCGAGATCCGGTCGGCAGATTAGGGGTTAATAAGTGTAGGTAAGGTAGTGGCGACATTGGGGGGGCAGATTAGGGGTTAATAAATATAATATAGGGGGTCGGTGGTGTTAGGGGCAGCAGATTAGGGGTTCATAGGGATAATGTAGCTTGCGGCGGTGTCCGGAGCGGCAGATTAGGGGTTAATAATATAATGCAGGGGTCAGCGATAGCGGGGCAGCAGATTAGGGGTTAATAAGTGTAAGGTTAGGGGTGTTAAGACTCGGGGTACATGTTAGGGTGTTAGGTGCAGACTTAGGAAGTGTTTCCCCATAGGAAACAATGGGGCTGTGTTCGGAGCTGAACGCTGCTTTTTTGCAGGTGTTAGGTTTTTTTTCAGCTCAAACTGCCCCATCGTTTCCTATGGGGGAATCGTGCACAACAACGTTTTCAAGCTGGCCGCTACCGTAAGCAACGCTGGTATTGAGAGTTGAAGTGGTGGTAAATATGCTCTACGCTCCCTTTTTGGAGCCTAACGCAGCCATTCAGACAACTCTAAATTCTGTATTATGCAGAATGCAGTTTGACACATTGCAGCAAAACATAGAATCAGATGATTGTGCAACCTAGGATATTGCAAAACCCCCTAGAGCTCTAACATAGATTTAATATAACACTTCTGAATAATTAACTATTTGCAGTGTTGTTGGCCATTAATTACATTATTGGTCTATTTAGTAGTGATTCAACTCTCTCAATTATTTCCAAAGTGGAATCTTGTAAAAATAATGCATTTCAAAGGAGTTAGCTAGGAAAGTGAAATAAAAGATTTCACTTACTTGGGTTCTCTCCCATAGAACATGCTACTGAGCTATGATATTGCCTCTCTTTTGTTTTTTTAACTGTTATAAAGCCAGTGTACATTTACCATTATTGCAGTATTAAAGGGACACAAAAATGTATTTTGATGTGTTTTGTGACACTTTTTTGTTTCATGAAACAGTCAACCAGAGCTCGGAGCTCATGCTAACATGACGTGCGTTAACTTAAATTGCGCTCAAGTCATCACAGTTACTTTCAACTGGTGATACGAGCAAAAAACCCTATACCCACAAACACATAACTTGTTGGTGCTCCACTCATAATTTAGCCCTTTATAAGCATTTCTAAAAAAATGTAATTGGATTGAAAGTATTTAACCCCTTCATAGGGACATAAAAGCCAAAATTGGAACACACATGGATGCATTTCAGTTTTGTATAGAAGCATTTTTTTATTATACATGTATTAGCAAAAATGCTCCTTAAAAAAGCTATAATTGTTTCAAAAATGTATTTAAGTATGCATTGTGCAACAGCATTGTAAGCAAAGCATTTGCTCAGAGAGCCTAAAGTGCTTGTACCGTTTGATAATGACTCTATTTGTTAATTGTTGACATGATCACAAGCCCCACTTGCCCTCTGAGCAGCTGCAGTATTAAAAAGGGGTGCACTGAGAATATCTAGCTATGCTTCACATGCACGTGCAGAGATAACTTTTAATAGAAGCATTTTTGCCAATAGATGTATATTCAAAATATATTTTTATTCAAAGATGTAATTCATCTATGTGCATTTAAATTTTGATCTGAAAGTCCCTTTAAGTAGCCCCTGAGGAGAGTGAACAATATAAGACCCTTGATTTTTAATAAAATATCAAAATCCTTTTTATCATTATTATTTTTTTTTCACAACCCCTTTAACTGCATGCAGCAACATCTTATCTAATTATGATTCACATTTGAAAGAAAAACTCTGTATAAATAAATGACACTTTTAATGAGATCAGAATATAACTGTTTTCATTTAATGAAATCTCATGGGGTATCCAGTAGCGATAAACCAGTTTTATCTAGATTTCTCTATGTATACACTAGGGAAAATCTACATTTCACTCTGACCTGAACCTCAGCTGATATAATGTTATTTCTTTATTAGGTGCTCTGTACATGGTTTACTTTCAACGTGAATATGGAAAAGAAGCACTAAATAATAACTATCAACAAGCAAAATGGGTTCCAGCGCTGACCTTCTGTACAACAGACATGACCTGTTTTATGATGATTCAATTAATGAGCTGACATGAGATAACTTGAGGCCAAAATGTCTTTAACTCATCGCTCTGTGGAAAGCAAATGGTTGACTTTTGTTATTTTGAATGCAGAATAAAATAGCTGTTTCTCTATAGCAAAATATGTTTTTTCTAAATTACAATAAAAATGGCAATTTTAATAAAACATAAGGGGAAAAGTAGAATATCTACAATGACAAATTATTGATTTGCTACATGAATACATTTACTAATATAGAACTCAAATTTACACCCATGTATCGCTCACATTAAAATATATGTCCCAATAAGGTTATTCTTGTACTGGTAAATATAAGATCAATCAAAGACATCATTACTTTTGTCTTTATATATACTGTGTGTATATATATATATATATATATATATATATATACTGTATATTCCCGGTACTTCAACCACATTTTTGTGGTAACGGATGTCAGAACTGTCTATTTTTTAAACCTCTCACTGGGACAGAGCATAAAGTGACTCAGCGCTTTTGGTAATCAAATCAATTCTTAAATCGAAGCGGAGTCTTCGCCTATCTAGGTGCTTTTCACCCTTTAGGCTAAGGGCTTCTTCCAGCTAAAGTATATATATATATATATATGTATATATATGTGTGTTTGTACAGTGCTTTTTTTGGCTGTACTCATTAATTGATTACTGATTGATGTATTCTGCTCAGTAACTCTAAAAAGCTGTAATAATGTGACAAGGATTCTTTGTTAACTGCAAAAGATACAAACTACTACACACAATTAGCAGCGCTCCTAAGCAGCGTGGTAAAAAATGGTTAAATAGCTAAATGGAACAAAACAGGAACAATGTAATATTTAAAACCATATACTTCTCATGAAATCAATGACAATCAAAAATGCAACACTGTCCCGTATAATATATAATGAGCAACACAGTATCCAAATTTGAATGTGGAAATATATCACCGTATGCTGTGAATACCAGGTCTCAACTTAGTCCGTTTATTCACTGATGTAGTGAAGTAATTAGAGATCTAATTCTCCACCCAACTTAATGGTGGAATCTTTTGTAATGATCCTCCTTATAGGAATGTTCCGGTGCCGCTATCCACAAGACCGAGATTGACGTCTGGTCTGCTTTAAAAATTAGAACAGAGATAAAAAGAGAGACAAGTACAACCGCGATTCACTTCAATTTATTTTTATTTAAGTGCCTGACTACATATAATGCACTTACAAGAGACAAGATTAAAATGAGCCTTAAGGTAACCACTCCAGCCACACTGATATTCAGGTCCAACTTTTACTCAGAAGATCTTAAGGCAATCTGTCAGATCTTTACAGGGGAACTGCTATAGTCACCTCCTTCCAGACAGATCGATCCTCTGTGAAAGCAACTTGGTGAAGTAGGTTACAGCACTCTATCAGCAGGTAATTCCCCTGCCACCTGGATGCATTTTGTCTGAACCCGGGCAGACTTTTTCAACAGGATGTAGGTGTATAGGTAACTCAGTTCTAATTCAAGTTTAAATTTACCAGGCTTAGGTTTGCAGAAAGAACGGAAGTGGCAGTTAAAATTATATTTTTGCCTGCACTTTTAATTTCTACTTGTGGGTATCACTGTTCTGTTGTATCTCAATGTAAATATTTGCTACGTTCCTCTCTTTTGAATTTCCTCCCACTTCCTGAACTTCAGTACGGTACAGGGTAACAGCACATTGCAGAACAGGTAAGTCAGGGCTTAAGAAATGTATTCTAGGAGCAGTGGCATCACTAGGGGGTGTGGGGGGTGCGGGCGGCACCCGAGTGACCCCCTCTAGGGGGTGACACCACTAGAATTTTTTTTTTATTTTTTATTGAAATTCAAAGAAATACAATGTAGAGATGCATAGAATTTTTTATTAGAGGGGCCAGCATTTGTGAACATTAGTGGGACTGGGGAAGTTGCAGACACTTGATTTTTTTGCCCCTTGAGCCAGTACTGCACTTTCCACAAATAGTTTCCTGACTGCTTTTGCTTGTTTGTACTTTGCTCCTCCCCTGCCCAAATTCATTATGAATGTTGTGGGCATGCCGTGGGGCTTGTGAAAGTTGCGCTGCTAGCCTAAACCTGCCTGCCTATCTGTGCTCACTGATCAGTGACATGTGGAGCAGTGGAGTCACTCACTGCTGTCTCTCTAAATGGGAATCAGGAAATCGTGAGGGGGATGCCTGGCACCTGACCGCATGACTGTCTGACACTGTCTCTAAGTGCACTGTCTCTAAGACACTGTCTCTAAGTGCACTGCCCACCAGACCGGTACGGTTACGGTACACTAAGTGCACACTGAAGAGGTAGGAGGGGAGGGTGGCCAGAGTGCAGAGGTGATTGGCCATAAGAAGTGGTAGGCACGTGGCTCGGGGCTGTGCACTGACGGACTTGGAACAGAGTCAGAGAGCAGAATTTTCATAGTTTGCGCGCCTAAACCTTTTCTTTAGTGATTTATTTTTAGAGTGCTCTGTTTATCTTTCATTTGATGCGCTGCTGAGCCAGGGAGCAGCTCTAGGCATGAGCTTTATAATTAATGCAGTGCAGTTTACATATTTTGTATGTGTGTGTGTCTGAGTGTGTTTGTGTGTGTGTGTGTGTGTGTGTGTGTGAGTGTTTTTGTGTGTCTGAGTGTTTTGTGTGTGTGCCTGAGTGTTTTTGTGTGTGTGTGTCAGAGTGTTTTTGTGTGTGCGTCAGAGTGTGTTTGTGTGTGCATCTGAGTGTGTTTTTAAATGTGTCTGAGTGTGTCTGAGTGTTTGTATGTGTGTGCCTGTGTTTTTGTGTTTGTGTGTGTCTGCTTTCTGGGGGGAGGGGGTGTGACACCATAACTTACCGCACCGGGTGACACCAACCCTAGTGACACCACTGTCTGTATATGGTGTGTGTGTATATGTTGTGTGTGTGTGTGTGTGTGTATATATTGTGTCTATGTGTGTGTATATGTTGTGTGTGTTGTGTGTGTATGGTGTTTATATGTTGTGTGTGTATATATATATGGTGTGTGCGTATATATGTTGTGTGTATATGTTGTGTGCGTGTGTGTATATGTTGTGTGTATGTATGTTGTGTGTGTATATATATATGTTGTGTGTGTGTATATATGTTGTGTATGTATGTATATATGTTGTGTGTGTATATGTTGTGTGTGTATATGGTGTGTGTGTGTATGTGTGTGTATATATATGGTGTGTGTATATATCTATGGTGTGTGTGTATGGTGTGTGTGTGTATGTTGTGTGTGTGTGAAACTTTACCAAATAAGTTAATTGGATATGCACAGTATTGGAAAAATGGGGTTGTGGACCCTTAGCAAGCCTTTTTCAGAATACTGTGAATATCCCTTTAACTAATTTGGGAAAAGCATCAGTCTTTGTGATGTATACCAGATTTTTTTTTTTTTTTAAATGGGTGCGTATTATATTTGTTCTTCCAGTGTTTTTTTTTTTTTAAGATCTCTTTACTGGAATCATTCTGAGGTTGTAATACATAAATAATATACAGTATGTGTATATATATATATATATATATATATATATATATATATATATATATATATACTAATTTCTAAGTGCCATCCTTTAGGAATTATATATTATACATCAGCAGTATAAACATGGAGCAGAAGCCCCTCCAAAATAAGCATATAGACCCCCGCAGTACAGTAGAGCAGGTTCCTAGGCAGACTGACGCTGTGGGAACGTACAGCAGACATCAGCGAGGCTGTACATGAACCTGTCCTCATGCACACTGAGTACGGGCAACAAACACAGCAACACAAGCTCCTTAGAGAGACTGCAGAAAAATTTTCACTAAAAAATTCTCTTCGCAGAAAAAGAAAAAAATTTCTGCCTCTGGGCTGCCAACTTGATTTCACGGAGGATCAATCTGTCTGGAGGGAGGTGACTATAGCAGTTCATTATATAATATAGCAGCTCATTTTAATCTTGTCTCTTGTAAGTGCATTATATGTAGTCAGGCACTTGACTAAAAATAAATTGATACAGTGAATCGCGGTTGCGCTTGTCTCTCTTTTTATCTCTGCAGAATATACAAAGTTGCTTGTGAATCTCAACTGCAAATATTGCTACACAGCTTGAATTTATTGATTTTTTGAAGTTTAACTATAAATAGAGTTAATGTTCCTAGTTATCCTACTGTGAATATATATGATATGTTGCTGTTTTAGGATAGAACACAACTTTTAACTAATCCTAATCCTGCAGAAATAGATAGTGGAAGGCAAGATAAAACTAGCTTCTTAACATGAAATGGTTAAAACAGCATTTTCTATATGCAGGTTCAGAATACCTATGGCATGTTTACTAGTGTAAACTAGACATACTGAACAGGGACCAATGCGTGGCATGCATATAGAAAAAGGTACCTGAGATAGGTTATGGAATCGGAACTGAGAAATGAGCACTAGGGTTGGATCACTGTAAGGGCCGTGAATTGCACTGAATGACTTGTGGTAGTTTGCGGAGAAATCAACTGATCGGGTTTAGAGGTGAGTGACAGGTTCTTTACCGGCTGTTAAATATGTGGTCACAGATAGGAAGTGGCTGCTTGTGAATTGAAGATCTGGATAACACACCATGATCCCAAAGGCGTAACTAGAAACCACAGGGCCCAGGTGCAAGAATCTAAGAAGGGCCCCCCCAAAAAAAGTGAATTTGATACATATCTTTTTTTTTTTTTTTTAAACATTTAACACAGAAAAAAAAATGTAAATCAGATTATATGTCTGCAAAAGGAGGTACCCTGTGCCCACAGTCTGTGAGATGGTCTGACCCCCTATTACTGTATATAGTGACACTGTTTAACCCACCAGTACTGTATATAGTGAGTCAGTGACACAGTCTGTAATCTGCCGGTGAGATGGCTGGCCTGACCCTACCTGCCCCAGTACTTTATAAAGTGACCACAGTAGTCTGTGACATAGTCCAGCCCCCTCATACTGTATATAGTGGTACTGTATAATGACACTGTTTACCCCCTCCTTCCATGCTGTAGTAACAAGGTCTGTAATTTGCTGGTTCCACAAACATACACACACATACATGCATACATACACACACAGTCACATACATACATACACACATACACACACACACACACATAAACACCAATGGGTAAAACAGAAAGACTAACCCCTGTAGTTAGAGACACTAGTGAAGCATCATCTCACACTCACATGATATCAGTGCAGGCAGTGGCAGGTCAACGTTTTTCATTAAAACCCCCCTGTAGTTTTTCCCCTGCACGATCCAGTTTAGTTCACCTGCAGTGCGGATAAAAGTAAGGGGGTAACCGTTCAAGACTCTGATTCCATTCTGGTAGTGTTGAGATAAGTGTGTGGACGGATGTTCATAACAGTTCCCAGATAGAAGTAGAATCAATAGATGCAAGTATAATCGGTGCAGGACTTTAGTACTGAAGTTTTCTGTCAGACAAGAATGGCTCGACATTCAGAGTTTTAGTGCAAAAAAATACCAATCAATTAGGTTAGGAAAAGGAGGGGTTTTATCGGTACAGGTAGAATGAAAGGATCCACCCATCCTTAAAGAAACAGATCCCTGACATAACACCCTCCCAAAAATAACCGCTCTTAAGTTCATGGTTGAGGCCTGTCAGGATGACGTCTATGAAACAGGGAGACCAATTGAGGGGCATATAGATTAGAGGAAGGCTCCCAGGAATCTTCTTCAGTGCTAAAACCAGTCCAGCAAATTAGATATTGGATTTCTCCTTTGACATGTCTTGAGTCAAGGATGCGTTCCACCTCATACTCATTGTCATCCAAAAAGGTAGGTGATGAAGGATTAGAATCACTCTGTTCTGACCTGACAGGGTGATAGGGCTTAAGCAAGGCAACATGGAATGTAGGATAAATCTGATAATTATATGGAAGTTGTAAGGTGACAGCGTTTTTATTAACTATCCTAAGTATGTTGAATGGTCCGACATACAACTTGTTGAACTTCCTACAAGGAGTATGGATTTTCAAGGTTTTGGTCGATAACCAAACTCTATCACCAACTGAGTATCCTCATGGAGTCCTATGTTTGAGATCATAATAAGTCTTCTGTGACAATTGGGCTTGTTTATTATTCTCCTGTAACACCTTAAAATTCTCTGATAGAGTGTTGAGTGTGTCATTGACCAGAGGGAATATGCTGTCTCGGTCAGATAAGAGATGAAAAGTGGGATGACAGCCATAATTGGCAAATAAAAGAGCCTGTGTACAGTATGGCATTGTTGTACACAAATTCATCAGTTGTGAGGTAGGAGCACCATTGATCCTGATAGTGGCTGCAATAGCAATGGAGATACTGCACCAACCATTGGTTGGTGTGTTCCGTTTGTCCATTCGTCTGAGGATGGTATGCAGTCGAAAGTCATTGTTTGATTTGTAATTTTTCACAAAGTTCTGTCCAAAATTTGGAGGTGAATTGGCTTCCCCTATCAGAGGAAATGCTAGATGAAAGGCCATGCAATATTATCAAAGAAAAGTTGTGCTGTTTGGGCGGCAAAGGGTAAACTTTTATGAGGTACAAAGTGAGTAATTTTGGTTAAATAAGTTAACACTACAAGTATGGTGGTATTGTTGTTTGAATTTGGGAGTTCTACTATGAATTTGAGACTTACGTGTTCCCAAGAACTGTTGGGAATTGGGGTAGATAACAATAATCCATAAGGTTGTTTTCTGTGAGCTTTGGCAGTGGTACAGGCTTTACATGAATTTATATGTTCCTTTACTTCAGGGTACGTTAGGCCACAAGAAAGACCTAGCTAATAAGTTGTAGGTTTTTTGGATGCCAGGATGACCTGCTAGAGGGGATTTATTGACAGACTTAAGAATGTCTAGCCTATGTTTGGGTGAGATGTAAATCTGTTTTTCATGGTAGTAAATTCGGTTTCTATGTTGCTGAAGCAACTCTAGGGATTTGGTTGAGTCTTCTTTTTGTTGTGTTTTGTGAAATTCAGAAGATTCTGTGAGTAATTCAACCATATTTTCCATAGGGATAATGGTGGTAGGTTCAACCTCGTTACAAGGTTTGGGATCGTTTCTGGATAAGGCATCTGCCTTATTATTATTCCTACCAGGTCCTACCTTGGCATTTCCTACCAAGTTATGACATAATTGAACCATGAGAAATATAAACTCCAGCAAACTTGGCGTAAAGATAATGTCTTAGTTGTTTTTAGATATTGCAAGTTATGATGATTGGAATATATCAATATAGGGTAGGCAGTACCTTCGAGCAAGTGTCTCCAGTGCTCAAGAGATGATTTTATTGCAAGTAATTCTTTCTCACCCGTGGGGTAGTTTTGTTCAGCAGAATTCATAACTCTGGAAAAATAAGCCACAGGATGTAGTGGATCGAGAAGTGACTTCCTTTGGGATAGGACAGTGCCTATGGCATAATGAGAGGCATTAACTTCTAAGATGTATTATAGAGATGGTTCAGGGAATTTTAGGATGGGTGCCGAGGTGAACCTTTTCTTTAAATGTTGGAAAGCTTGGTCTGTGGCTTCTGGCCAAATGAAGGGATGATTATCCTTTTTTGTTAGATCTGTTTGGTGTGAGATGCAAAACCTTTTATAAATTTCGGTAAAAGTTCAAAAAACCCATAAGTCTCTGAATGTCCATTTTGAAACTGGGTGTAGGCCAATTGGTCACAGCTTTGACTTTGTTTTGTTCCATGTGTATTCCAGTCGGGGTAATATGATAACCAAGGAGGGATATGGATTCGGAGTTGAATATGCACTTTTGCAGTTTAGCATAGAGTCGGTGGTTTCTTAGGTGCTCGAGAACCAGTCGAACATGTTTAATATGTTCTTCAGGAATAGGTGAATATACAAGAATATCATAAATGACCAAAAATATATCTAGAACATCCCTGAATATATTGTTAATAATTTTCTGAAAGGTAGCTGGGGCATTACAAAGCACAAAGGGCATCACTGTGTATTGAAAGAGTCCTTACTGAGTAAGGAAAATGGTCAGTCATTCATCACCAGCACGAATTTTGATAAGGTTGTAAGCCCCACGAAGATCTAATTTGCTGAAGATTTTAGCACCTTGCAATCTTTCTATCATTTCAGGAATCAGAGGCAGAGGGTATCAGTTTTTTTACAGTTCTTTTGTTTAACTCTCTATAATCAATTATTGGTCTTAGGCTATTGTCTTTATTCTTGACAAAAAATATACCAGCTCCAGCGGGAGAGATTGATGGTCTTAAAAACCTTTTTCTCAAGTTTTCGTCAAGATAAGTTTTTAGGTGCTGTAATTCGTGTTGAGAGAGGGTATATATGACCATATGGAATAGTGCTACCTGGAAGGAGTTCAATGGGACAATCATAAGTCCTGTGTGTGGGAAGTTTCTCGGTTTCTTTTGGGTCAAAAAATCTTCGAAATTGATATACTGCGGTGGTATAGTGTTATGTTTAAGTATGAACTAGTACCCTTGTTTTTTGTAGGACCACTCAGTCTCACACCTTACCTCGGGTTCACTAAGATCTAACTTGTGGAACCCTGTTATGCTCATAGATTTGAGGGTCACTACTGTAGGATACAGTGTGAAGATGGTATACAAGAGAAATGGAATGAGCTAAACAACAATATAGTATGTAATGTAGGATAACTCCAATTCCAAAGTTTAGAGGAAAACTTATTCACTTTCCAAAGTAGTTGCAGACTCGCATCACAGACATATAAAATATTTACATAGCTTGCACACACACACACACACTCTTTAGTTATAGTTGTGCAAAGTAGGTTCATTGGTCATTTACAGCCGGATATAAGATTTGCAGTAATAAGTAGTTGCTGGGTTAAAGTCAGTTTAAGCACAAAAAGTACATCAGTGGTTGATGCTAGAGGGAGCAGTACCTTGAAGCATAATGTTAGATTTGCAGAAGTCACTATGCAGGTAAATGAAAAGAATCACAAACGGAAGAATTGATTTCAAAGTTAGTACATGAAATAAGCTGGTTAATAGCTTGGTATGGCAGGTAAACTTGATTACTTGAGGCAAAGCAGAAACAAATGACATGAGAGGCAAAATATCCTTATTTGTACATTGGTAATACAGACCGGTAAATCCTGATGGTAGAATATACAAACCGACTTCCCAATTAGTATCCTCAGCGTGGAGCAGAGCGGTTTTACCGAAGAGGCATTGCAGACAGCGTGTGCTGAGATTCAGTGAGTGTGTGTGGCAGCTGCGGTTTCACACAGAGACAAGTCGGGCGTGACGTCACACGCCAATGGACCAGCATGCGAGTGTACAGGAAGCAAGCAGCAGCGTGAGAGACAGGAACAGAGATGAGGTGCTGCAATTCCGCAAGTCTTGAGAAACTGGAAATTAGTATCAGTAGAAGGAAATCCCTACTTAGACAGGAGGGAATAGCTGGGTGTGTAGTGTTCAGGAACAGTGAGTGACTGAACAAATTACCAAGCAACGTTCAACACTAGGTGGAGCCTTAAATAGCAGTATGGTAATTAGAAGTTAAAGGTACAGAATGGTAAAACCCTGACAGAACACCCCCCTCAAGGAGCCGCTCCGCGGATCAAGGACCAGGACGGTCAGGATTCCTTCGGTGGTACAAAGAGAGAAGTTGGGGGGCGGAGAAGTTAGAGGACGGCTCCCACGAATCCTCCTCAGGAGCGTAGCCCTTCCATCTTACTAAGTACTGGAGCTGATCATGAAGGTATCTGGAGTCCAAGATAGAATCAATTTCATATTCAACATCATCATTCACTTGAGGAACAACAGAAGAATCCTGTAGGTTACCCCTGACCAAGGAGTAGGGCTTCAACAAGGACACATGGAACGTTGGATGTATCTTCAGAGTAGATGGTAATTGAAGAGTCACAGCATTAGGATTGATCACTTTAATAATCTCATACGGTCCCAAATACAAAGCACCTAATTTTTTACTAGGGATCTTCAAACGTAGGTTTTTTGTACTAAGCCAGACCTTGTCCCCAACAGCATAATCCGGAGGTTTAGATCTGCGTAAATCATAGTGATGTTTCTGGGTGGTTTGTGCCTGCTGTAGAACTGTTTGTAAGGAGGCAAAACCATTAGCAATTGAATTGACTGTATCGTTTACCATTGGTAGTGTAGAATCAGACGTACAGGTAGGATGGTATGTTGGATGAAACCCATAGTTGACGTAAAATGGTGTGGTTCTCATAGAGGAGTGTAGTGAGTTGTTATGAGCAAATTTGGCAGTGGCCAGAAGTGAGTGCCAATTATCTTGTTCCAAGGTACAGTAGCAGCGGAGATACTGCTCAAGTGACTGATTAGTTCTCTCCGCTTGCCCATTCATCTGGGGATGATAGGCTGAGCTAAGTCTTCTACAGATATTGAGGGTACGACATAGCTGGGTCCAAAACCTAGATGTGAATTGTGACCCCCTATCAGTAGTGACAGATTTGGGCAGTCCATGAAGTTTCACTACGTTGTTTAGGAATAAAGAGGCAGTTTCTGAAGCCGTTGGAAGACCCCTGTGGGGGATGAAATGAGCCATTTTAGAAAACAAATCAACCACTACTAATATGGTATTGTACTTTGATGAAGATGGTATGTCCACTATGTAATCCATGGCGATATCTGTCCAAGGTCTGTCTGGGATTGGAAGCGAAAGAAGGTATCCATAAGGGCGATTATGTGGGTGTTTCTTGGTGGTACATGTGGGACAGCTTTGTACTTATCGAGTGACTGTGTCCATCATTTTGGGCCACCAATAATCTCTCTTTAATAAATGCAAAGTCTTATGAACTCCAGGATGACCTGCTAGGAGTGAGTCATGAGCATAACCAACAATCTCTTCTCTGAGAACTTCAGGTATATACAGTAGACTCTCATGGTAGTACAAACCATCCGGATGTTTGCTTAAACCCAGTTGCTGTAAAGAAGAGTCCTGTGACAGTTGTTGTTTTAAGGTGGTTTTGAAGCCGGTAGTCAAACAGATTATTCTATCTGAGGGTATGATAGATTCTGGTGTTTCTATATGCAAAGGTTTCGGATCCTTTTGAGAAAGAGAGTCTGCCTTGAGATTTTTGGAGCCGGGTCTATATGTTATGATATAATCAAATCGTGAAAAGAAAAGACTCCACCTGACTTGACGTGAAGTTAAGGTTTTGTTGGATCTCAGAAATTCAAGATTCCGATGGTCAGTGTATATCAGAATAGGGTGTTGTGTTCCTTCCAGAAGATGTCTCCAGAACTCTAGAGCGGATTTGATAGCAAGAAGCTCCTTATCACCAATACCATAATTCATTTCTGCAGAGGTCATTACTCTGGAGTAGTACGATATTGGGTGAAGAGGTTCCGTAGGAGACTTTCTTTGAGAAAGGATTGCCCCAAGAGCATACTCGGAAGCATCAACCTCCAGGGTATATTGACAACTGGGATCTGGGAACTGTAGAATTGGAGCTGTAATAAATTTCTGTTTCAGGCTAATGAAAGAATCTTCTGCTGACTGATTCCAAACAAATTTTATATGTTTACGTGTTAAGTAAGTCAATGGTTGAACAATATGTGAAAACCCTTTAATGAATTTGCGATAAAAGTTTGCAAACCCTAAAAATCTCTTGATTTCTTTCTTATTACGGGGAACAGGCCAATTGGTTATAGCATCCACCTTGTTAGATTCCATGGAGATACCTAAAGGTGATATGTTGTATCCTAAAAAGGAAATCGTATCTGTATTGAATATACACTTTTCAAGCTTAGCGAAAAGACGGTGGACTCTTAATCTTAATAGAACCTGCTTCACATGAGACACATGTTTTTCGTATGACTCTGAGAATATAAGGATGTCGTCCAGATAGATGACAATACAAACATCTAAGAGATCATGAAACATATCATTTATGAAACACTGAAATGTCGCCGGAGCGTTGCATAAGCCAAATGGCATCACAGTGTATTCATAAAAGCCGTAACGTGTACGGAAGGCTGTTAACCACTCATCCCCTGCTCTCATCCTAATCAAATTGTAGGCACCTCTAAGATCCAGTTTTGTATAGATAACAGCACCACGTAACCGTTCAATTAGTTCAGGAATGAGAGGCAGGGGGTATCTGTTTTTTTTTGTACATTTGTTAAGTTGCCTATAGTCAATGATTGGACGGAGGCTACCATCCTTATTCTTAACAAAAAACATAGATGCTCCAACGGAGGATGTGGAGGGTCTAATGAAGCCTTTTTTCAAGTTATCATCCAGATAGTCTTTCAAATGAGCTAATTCTGGCTCTGAAAGTGGGTATATATGACCGATAGGTATGGTACTGTCTGGTATGAGATCAATAGGACAATCATAAGACCTGTGTGGTGGTAGTGTGTCTGCCTCAACCTTATCAAAAACGTCACTAAATTCTTTATAACAATTGGGTAAGCTATGGACAGATAAATGGTATAAAGAGTGTTTGGTAAAACATGAATGTTTACAAAATGCAGAATCAAAGATCACAGAACCTTCACACCAAGAGATAGTGGGGTTATGTCTTATTAACCAGTTTAAGCCAAGTATCATAGGATAAACTGAAGTGGGAAGTACATCGAAAGACAACTGCTCAATATGACCAGACTTTGTTATCACAGTAATGGGAATGGTGTGATGTGTTATGGGACCTGAACTGAATAGAGAGCCATCAACCAAACGTATAGCAAGTGAAACACTCTTTTTTATTAGTGGGATCTTATTTTTAACAACAAACAAAATATCTACAAAATTCCCAGATGCGCCAGAGTCAACTACGGCCTGTACGTCTATCTTCCGATGATGCCACTGTAGGGAGAGAGGAAGGGACAAATGAGAATTGAAATCATGTACCATATTGATTATATGATAACTAGGAGGTGTCTTACCCTTCTTTTGGCGAAGAAGTATCGGACAATCCTTAACAGTGTGATCTTTATCAGCACAGTATAGACAAAGGTTCAGTAATTTGCGCCTAGCTTTTTCTTCGGGTTTTAGAGGACCACGAATCACTGCTACATCCATAGGTTCATCAGAGGACCTTGTTGGTAAGGTTGAAGGTGTAGCATGATAAGTGGATATTCTTCTGTAGCTTGCATCAGTAAAGGATCTTTCAGATTTTCTTTCCCTTAACCTTCGGTCTATACCTATGCTGAGTGTCATGAGAGCTTCTAAATCATCAGGAATGATACCACGTGCAAGCTCATCTTTTATTGCTTCACTGAGACCTAACCGGTATTGATTCCTTAAAGCTGGAGTGTTCCACTGAGTGTCCGGTGCCCAACGTTTGAAATCCGTGATATATTCTTCCACGACTCTTTTCCCTTGACGTAAGGACCTGATAGCTGTTTCTGCTGTGTTCTGTTTATTGTGATCCTCATAAAGCAGAGACATAGCAGAAAAGAAAGCATCGAGAGAATTTAAGATGGGATCATCATTCTCATAAAAGGCATTAGCCCAAGACCTGGCCTCAAAACATAAGAATGAGATAACTGTTAATACCCTGACCCTATCTGTCGGGTATGATTTAGGTTTCAAAGTAAACATCAGTGTACAAGAGTTCTTGAAATCCCTAAACAAAGCTCTCTCCCCAGAGAATTTTTCAGGAGGGCTAATTAAAGGTTCAGCTGAGGTTTCAGCTACGGGAGGCTTACTGGCAAGATGGTCATTAATGAATTTTCTGATGTTTTGGTTCTCCAATTGTATCTCCCTTAGTCCCTGTATCATGTGATCCATACTTTGAGCTAGGGAGCCAACCCTGTTTTAAAGCTCTGTTATATCCATTTAACAAGGTACTAGTTATTTTTATAAGGCTTGGTAATATGTTATGTTTAAGTATGAACTAGTACCCTTGTTTTTTGTAGGACCACTCAGTCTCACACCTTACCTCGGGTTCACTAAGATCTAACTTGTGGAACCCTGTTATGCTCATAGATCTGAGGGTCACTACTGTAGGATACAGTGTGAAGATGGTATACAAGAGAAATGGAATGAGCTAAACAACAATATAGTATGTAATGTAGGATAACTCCAATTCCAAAGTTTAGAGGAAAACTTATTCACTTTCCAAAGTAGTTGCAGACTCACATCACAGACATATAAAATATTTACATAGCTTGCACACACACACACACACTCTTTAGTTATAGTTGTGCAAAGTAGGTTCATTGGTCATTTACAGCCGGATATAAGATTTGCAGTAATAAGTAGTTGCTGGGTTAAAGTCAGTTTAAGCACAAAAAGTACATCAGTGGTTGATGCTAGAGGGAGCAGTACCTTGAAGCATAATGTTAGATTTGCAGAAGTCACTATGCAGGTAAATGAAATGAATCACAAACGGAAGAATTGATTTCAAAGTTAGTACATGAAATAAGCTGGTTAATAGCTTGGTATGGCAGGTAAACTTGATTACTTGAGGCAAAGCAGAAACAAATGACATGAGAGGCAAAATATCCTTATTTGTACATTGGTAATACAGACCGGTAAATCCTGATGGTAGAATATACAAACCGACTTCCCAATTAGTATCCTCAGCGTGGAGCAGAGCGGTTTTACCGAAGAGGCATTGCAGACAGCGTGTGCTGAGATTCAGTGAGTGTGTGTGGCAGCTGCGGTTTCACACAGAGACAAGTCGGGCGTGACGTCACACGCCAACGGACCAGCATGCGAGTGTACAGGAAGCAAGCAGCAGCGTGAGAGACAGGAACAGAGATGAGGTGCTGCAATTCCGCAAGTCTTGAGAAACTGGAAATTAGTATCAGTAGAAGGAAATCCCAACTTAGACAGGAGGGAATAGCTGGGTGTGTAGTGTTCAGGAACAGTGAGTGACTGAACAAATTACCAAGCAACGTTCAACACTAGGTGGAGCCTTAAATAGCAGTATGGTAATTAGAAGTTAAAGGTACAGAATGGTAAAACCCTGACATATAGGGGGTCTCAGATGTATGTAAAATGGTGGGGTTATTAAAACAATTTTCTTTATAGAATTTAGAATCTAATTGTATGTGAGATTCTTCCCAGTTAAAGGTGGGTTGATGTTTATTAAGCCAGGTAAAACCTTATACTATAGGATATAAAGGTGACTGGATGACATCAAAAGATATTCTTTTTTCATGACCTGACAGTTTGGTAGCTTTAAGATGAGTTGTGTGGTGTATAATGGGGCCAGAACTGATTTGATTACCATCAATAATTCTAAGTGAGACAGGTGTTGCTTTTTCAATAAGTGGAATTTTATTCTCTACTACAATTGATTTACCAATATAATTCCCTCAGGCTCCAGAATCCAATATGGCGACTAGGTTAACTTGATTATCTTCCCACTGAGAATGAGATAGGTAAAGAACAATAAGGTGAATTGGCAGACTTTGTGGTCAAACACTGAGAGTTGGTTTGTAGCTTACCCTTTTTCGGCTTTAGCAGTATGAGACAATCCTTTACAGAGTGACCAATTGCAGCGCAGTACATACACAAGTTTTGTCTTCTTCTGTTCTTCTTTAGGGGTTAATAACTTTATTATAGTAGCGTCGTCGATGTTAGGGAGGGCAGATTAAGGGTTAATAAAATGTATTATAGTGTTTGCAAGGCGGAAGTGCGGCGGTTTAGGGGTTAATACATTTATTATAGTGGTGGCGATGTCCCATCGGCAGATTAGGGGTTAATAAGTGTAGGTAGGTGGCGTGACGTTGGGAGGGGACAGATTAGGGGTTAATAAATATAATGTAGGTGTCGGTGATGTTAGGGACAGCAGATTAGGGGTTCATAAGTATAATGTAGGTGGCGGCAGTGTCCGGAAAGGCAGATTAGGGGTTAATAATATAATGTAGGTGTCAGCGATAGCGGGGGCGGCAGATTAGGGGTAAATAAGTGTAAGGTTAGAGGTGTTTAGACTCGGGGTTCATGTTAGGGTGTTAGGTGTAGACTTAGAAAGTGTTTCCCCATAGGAAACAATGGGGCTGCGTTAGGAGCTGAACGCTGCTTTTTTGCAGGTGTTAGTTTTTTTTCCAGACAGCTCAGCCCCATTGTATCCTATGGGGAAATCGTGCACGAGCACGTTTTTCCATCTTACCGCTACCGTAAGCAACGCTGGTATTGCGCGTTGAAGTGGAGCTAAATTTGGCTCAACGATCACTTTTCTGAGGCTAACACAGCCATTCAGAAAACTCGTACTACCAGCATTGGCTTAAGGGTGCGCTGTAAAAAAAGGCTTGTTAGCATCACAGGTCTTTACCGACAAAACTCGTAATCTAGGCGTTAGGTTTTATTTTTATTTCACAGGTAAGTTTGTATTTATTTTAACTAGGTAGACTAGTTAGTAAATAGTTATTAACTATTTACTAGCTACCTAGCTAAAATAAATACAAACTTTCCTGTGAAATAAAACTTAAGCTGCCTTACACTAAAACCTAACATTACAAAATTAAAAAAAACCTACCATTACAAAAAATAAAAAGCACTAAAATTACAAAACAATTAAAAAAAAACAACCATTACAAAAAATTTTTTTTATCCAAAACAATAAAAATTATTCCTATTCTAATACCCTGTTTAAAAAAAAAAAAAAAAAAAAAAAACACCCCAAAATAAAACCCCCTAATCTATAATAAACAACCAAGGGCCCTTAAACTGGCCTTTTGTAGGGCATTGCCCTAAATAAATCAGCTCTTTTTCTACAAAAGAAAAACATACACCCCCTAACAGTATACAAACCCCCAAAATAAAAATAAAGTAAAACCTAATCTCCCCATTGCCCTGAAAAGGGCATTTGTATGGGCATTGCCCTTAAAAGGGCATTCAGCTCTTTAGCTGCCTATTAAAAATAAAAAATGTCTATTCTAAAAATAAAAACCCACCCCAAAATGAAAAAAAAAAACATTACACAAAATAACAAACGAATTTTCTAAAATAATAACAATTATTACTATTCTAATACCCATTTAAAAAAAAAAAAGAAACTTAATCTATAATAAACTACCAATAGCCCTTAAAAGAGCCTTTTGTAGAGCATTGCCCTAAAGAAATCAGCTCTTTTTCTAAGCAAAAATACAAACCCCCATCTAAAAAAGCTATCCATTGCCCTGATTCGAATCAGCCAATAGGAATGAGAGCTGCTTAAATCATATTGGCTGATTTGAACAGCCAAGAGGATTTTAGCAGCTCTAATTCCTATTGGCTGATTTAAATTTTTCAGCCAATAGAAATGCAATGGTACCCCAGAATAAAAGGGGTACCTTGCATTTGAATCCTCAGTGTGTGGTGGACGATCACATAAAGAGGACCTCCACGTCGGATCTATGGACCTCCTCCTTGGACATCCGTCTGGACCTCCACCTTGGACCTTCGCCTGGTCCTCCACCTTGGACCTTCGCCTCTGCTCATTGACCGCTCCGCCTCCGTAGGGATGAAGAAGATGCTGGTCCCGCGATGGATGAAGATGAAGCCGCCTGGATGAAGATGGAGCCACCGGGATGAAGATCATTCAAGTGGGACTTCAGCAACTGGTGTTTGGTCCTTTTTGGTGTTTGTTTTTTTAGAATAGCCATTTTTTATTTTTAATGGGCAGCAAAAGAGCTGAATGCCCTTTTTAGGACAATGCCCATACAAATGCCATTTTTAGGTCAATGGGGAGATTAGGTTTTAATTTGTTTTTATTTTGTAGGTTTGGGGGTAGGGGTTTGTATACTTTTAGGGGGTGTATGTTTTTCTTTGTAGAAGAAGAGCTGATTTATTTAGGGCAATGCCCTACAAAAGGCCCTTTTAATGGCCCTAGGTAGTTTATTATAGATTAGGGTTTTTTTAATTTGGGGTGTTTTTTTTTTTTTAAAAAAACAGGGTATTAGAATAGCAATCATTTTTATTGTTTTGGATAATTTCATTTGATATTTATTGTAATTAGTGATGTCATGAACATAAAAATTTGGGTTCGCGAACGGCGAACGCAAACTTCTGCAAAAGTTCGCGAACGGGCGAACCGCCATAGACTTCAATAGGCAGGCGAATTTTAAAACCCACAGGGACTCTTTCTGGCCACAATAGTGATGGAAAAGTTGTTTCAAGGGGACTAACACCTGGACTGTGGCATGCTGGAGGGGGATCCATGGCAAAACTCCCATGGAAAATTACATAGTTGATGCAGAGTCTGGTTTTAATCCATAAAGGGCATAAATCACCTAACATTATAAAATATGAGGAGAAAATGGAAAAAAACACACTTTTTCTAACTTTGACCCCCAAAATCTGTTACACATCTACAACCACCAAAAAACAACCATGCTAAATAGTTTCTAAATTTTGGAAATTTTTAGAAATACCCAATGTTAACATGTTCTTTGCTTTTTTTGCAAGTTATAGGGAAATAAATACAAGAAGCACTTTGCTATTTCAAAACCACTTTTTTTCAAAATGAGCGCTAGTTACATTAGAACCCTGATATCTGTCAGGAATACCTGAATATCCCTTGACATGTATATATTTATTTTTAGAAGACATCCCAAAGTATTGATCTAGGCCCATTTTGGTATATTTCATGCCACCATTTCACCGCCAAATGCGATCAAATAAAAAAAATTGTTCACTTTTTCACAAACTTTAGGTTTCTCACAGAAATTATTTACAAACAACTTGAGCAATTATGGCATAAATGGTTGTAAATGCTTCTCTGGGATCCCCTTTGTTCAGAAACAGCAGACTTATATGGCTTTGGCGTTGCTTTTTGGTAATTAGAAGGCTGCTAAATGCCACTACGCACCACACGTGTTTTATGCCCAGCAGTGAAGGGGTTAATTAGGGAGCATGTAGGGAGCTTGTAGAGTTAATTGTAGAGTTAATTTTAGCTTAAGTGTAGTGTAGTAGACAACCCAAAGTATTGATCTAGTATTGATCTAGGCCCATTTTGGTATATTTAATGCCATCATTTCACCGCCAAATGCGATCAAATTTAAAAAAATTCGCAATTTTAGGTTTCTCACTGAAATTATTTACAAACATTGTGCAATTATGGCACAAATGGTTGTAAATGCTTCTCTGGGATCCCCTTTGTTCAGAAATAGCAGACATATATGACTTTGGCGTTGCTTTCTGGTAATTAGAAAGCCGCTAAATGCTGCTGCGCATCACACGTGTATTATGGCTAGCAGTGAAGGGGTTAATTAGGTAGTTTGTAGGGAGCTTGCAGGGTTAATTTTAGCTTTAGTGTAGAGATCAGCCTCACACCTGACACATCAGACCCCCTGATCCCTCCCAAACAGCTCCCTTCCCTCCCCCACCCCACAATTGTCCCCGCCATCTTAAGTACTGGCAGAAAGTCTGCCAGTACTAAAATAGAAGTTTTTAACATTTTTTTTAATTTATTTTTTAGCATATTTACATATGCTGTGGTGTAGCATCCCCCCTTAGCCCCCAACCTCCCTGATCCCCCCCAAAACAGCTATCAAACCCTCCCCATCTGCGGCCATCTTGGGTACTGGCAGCTGTCTGCTATTATTTCACAATCAAAAAAGTGTTGTTTTTTTAAATGTACACTACTGTTACACCAGATATGAGTGGTGGCACTGGGCAAGTGGGCACAGTATACGCTGTGAGCCTGACACACATGCTGGCAGGCAGGCAACTGCAATTAGATTACACACAAAAAAAAAAAAGCAGACTGATGTTCTAGCCCTAAAAAGGGCTTTTTGTGGTGCTGCCCTTACAGCAGAGATCAAATGAGTCCTTCAGGACTGTAGTGGACACTGAATACACTAGCCTAGCTATCGATTTCCCTATTAAATCAGCAGCAGATACACTGTTCCTCCTCTCACTAAGAATGCAGCTTCCGAATGAATCTAAAATGGATGCTGTCCAGGAGGTGGGAGGGTCTGGGAGGGAGGGTCTGCTGCTGATTGGCTGGAATGTGCCTGCTGACTGTGAGGTACAGGGTCAAAGTATTACTCAATGATGACGAATAGGGGGTGAACCGAACATCACATATGTTTGCTAGTGATGTCGCAAACTGAAAATTTTCCGTTCACGAACGGCGAACGCGAACGTCCGCAATTGTTCGCGAACGGGCAAACCGGGCAAACTGCCATTGACTTCAATAGGCAGGCGAATTTTAAAACCCACAGGGCCTCTTTCTGGCCACAATAGTGATGGAAAAGTTGTTTCAAGGGTACTAACAACTGGACTGTGGCATGCCGGAGGGGGATCCATGGCAAAACTCCCACGGAAAATTACATAGTTGATGCAGAGTCTGGTTTTAATCCATAAAGGGCATAAATCACCTAACATTCCTAAATTGTTTGGAATAACGTGCTTTAAAACATCAGGTATGATCAGGTAGCGTAAGGGTTACGCCCGCTTCACAGTGACAGACCAAACTCCCCATTTAACGCACCGCAAACAACCGCAAACAGTCCATTTGCACAACCACGAGATAGATAGATTTGATAGATAGATACATAGATTAGATAGATAGATCAATAGATGCAATATACATTTGATAGATACGATAGATAGATAGATATGATAGATAAATAGATTGATTTGATAGATAATTTCCCAGACAGACAATTACAAGACGTGCGGTCTGGGACCCATGGTAAGGTTCCCAGAGGCAGTTGCGGCACCAGGGGGACGTGTATATGGCATGGATTTTAGGAACCGGGAGATGGAAAAAGATGCTTGGTCGGTCCTCCTACTTCAAATTTGGGGCACTGCGCGTGCAATTTACGGTGCCACCAGATATGAGTGGTGTGTTAATTAGTACTATTCTGATCAGTTTAATCCCTGTTATGCCCCCTATCAGGGGACGTGTATATGGCATAGATTTTAGGAACCGGGAGATGGAAAAAGATGCTTGGTCGGTCCTCCTACTTCAAATTTGGGGCACTGCGCGTGCAATTGTGGCCGGACTTTTAGCCGACGGACATTTGGCTGACGGACATTTGGCCAAAGCACAAGTGGGTGTCACAAAACAGTCCGGCCACGATAGATATATTTGATAGATATATACATAGATTAGATAGATAGATTCAAGTTCAATCCGATTGGCTGAACCAGATTTTTCTACCTTAATTCCGATTGGCTGATAAAATCCTATCAGCCAATCAGAATTCGACAGACGCCATCTTGGATGACGTCATTTAAAGGAACCTCATTCGTCGGGAAGTCGTCGTGCCGGATGGATGCTCCGCGGCGGAGGAGCGAAGAAAGAAGATTGAAGATGCCGATTTGCTTGAAGACATCGCCGATGGAAGAAGACTCTCTGCCGCTTGCTGGAAGACATCGCCCGGATCGGATGAGGAGTTCGGCCCGGCTGGGTGAATACAAGGTAGGGAGATCTTCAGGGGGGTAGTGTTAGGTTTATTTAAGGGGGGTTTGGGTTAGATTAGGGGTATGTGGGTGGTGGGTTGTAATGTTGGGGGGTGGTATTGTGTTTTTTTTTTTCAGGCAAAAGAGCAGTTTTCTTTGGGGCATGCCCCCACAAAAGGCCCTTTTAAGGGCTGGTAAGATAAAAGAGCTTCAAACTTTTTTAAATTTAGAATAGGGTAGGGAATTGTTTTATTTTGGGGGGCTTTATTATTTTATTAGGGGGCTTAGAATAGGTGTAATTAGCTTAAAAATCTTGTAATCTTTTTTTTTTTTTGTAATTTAGTTTAGTTTATTTAATTGTATTTTTAGATAGATATTTGTAGTTTATTTAATTTATTGATAGTGTAGGTGTATTTGTAACTTAGGTTAGGATTTATTTTACAGGTAATTGGGTAATTAATTTAACTAGGTAGCTATTAAATAGTTAATAACTATTTAATAGCTATTATACCTAGTTAAAATAATTAACAATTTACCTGTAAAATAAATATAAACACTAACATAGCTATAATGTAATTATTAATTATATTGTAGCTATCTTAGGGTTTATTTTATAGGTAAGTATTTAGATTTAAATAGGAATATTTTAATTAATAATATTAATATTAGATTTATTTTAATAAGAGTTTAGTTAGGGATGTTAGAGTTAGATAGGGTTGTTATACTTAATATATATATATATATATATATATATATATATATATTATAATAACGATATTAACTATATTAACCCTAATATAATTAGGGTTAATATAGTTAATATATATAATATAATAATTATATTAACTATATTAACCCTAATATAATTAGGGTTAATATAGTTAATATAGCTGGCGGCGGTGTAGGGGGATTAGATTAGGGGTTAATAATTTTAAAATAGATAGCGGCGGGGTAGGGGCTCACTTTAGGGGGTTATAGATTTAATATAGCTGGCGTCGGTTTAGGGGTTAATAACTTTATTAGGTTGCGGCGGGGTTTGGGAGCGGCGGTTTAAAATACATATTTTATTGTTAGGATAGTGAGGGGGGATAGCGGATAGAGGGTTAGACGTGTCGGGCTATGTTAGGGAGGCGTGTTAGACAGTGTGGGTGATTTAGACTTTAGTCAGGTTTTGTAGGCGCCGGCAGTTTCTAACGTGCCGTAAGTCACTGGCGACGCCAGAAATTTGTACTTGCGCAGATTTCTGGACATCACTGGTTTGTCAGACTTACGGCACTTTAACATCTGACGGCGCCGTATATGGGATAGCTCGAGTTGCGAGCTGAAACTGCGGGCGACGCGGGTTCCCTCGCTTGCGCCGCAAACTACAATCTATATCGGATCGCGCCCCTGGTGTAAGTAGCTTAAAATTGTTGTAATATTTTTAAAATATTTGTAACTTATTTTTTTTATTTTTTGTAAATTTTTATTTTTTATTTTTTGTACTTTAGCTAGTTTATTTAATTGTAGTTATTTGTAATTTATTTAATTAATTTAATGATAGTGTAGTGTTAGGTTTAATTGTAACTTAGGTTAGGATTTATTTTACAGGTAATTTTGTATTTCTTTTAGCTAGGTAGTTATTAAATAGTTAATAACTATTTAATAACTATTCTAACTAGCTAAAATAAATACAAAGTTACCTGTAAAATAAATATAAATCCTAAAATAGCTACAATGTAATTATTAATTACATTGTAGCTATCTTAGGGTTTATTTTAGAGGTAAGTATTTAGTTTTAAATAGGAATAATTTATTTAAGGATAGTGTAGTGTTAGGTGTAATTGTAACTTAGTTAGTTTTTATTTTACAGGTAAATTTCTCTTTATTTTAACTAGGTAGCTATTAAATAGTTAATAACTATTTAATAGCTATTGTACCTAGTTAAAATAAATTGAAATTTGCCTGTAAAATAAAAATAAATCCTAAAATAGATACAATATAATTATTATTTATATTGTAGCTATATTAGGGTTTATTTAAAGATAAGTATTTAGTTTTAAATAGGATTAATTTAGTTAATAAGAGTTATAATATTTAGATGTATTTAATTAATATTTAAGTTAGGGGGGTGTTAGGGTTAGACTTAGGTTTAGTGGTTAATAATTTTATTATAGTTGCGGCGGTGTAGGGGGGGCAGGATAGGGGTTAATAAATTTATTATAGTGGCGGTGGTGTAGGGGGGGCAGGATAGGGGTTAATAGGTATTATGTAGGTGGCGGCGGGGTCCAGGAGCGGCAGTTTAGGGGTTAACATATATATTATCCTTGCGGCGGGGTCCAGGTGCGGCGGTTTAGGGGTTAACATATTTATTATAGTGGCGGCGGGGTCCGGGAGTGGCGGTTTAGGGGTTAATCAGTTTATTAGAGTGGCGGTGGGCTCCGGGAGCGGCGGTTTAGGGGGTAATACATTTATTTAGTTGCGGCAGTGTAGGGGGGACAAATTAGGGGTGTTTAGACTCGGGGTACATGTTAGGGTGTTAGGTGTAGACAGCTGCCATAGGAATCAATGGGATGTCGGGCAGCAGCGAACAACTCCTCGGGTGTGAGCACAATGTTATATATATGGCACACGCAAACTAATGCCCTCTAGTTGTGAAAAAAAATATCAAAATGCATTCAGATAAGAGGCAGCCTTCAAGGACTTAGAAATTAGCATATGAGCCTACCTAGAGTTAGCTTTCAACTAAGAATACCAAGAGAAAATGCAAAATTGATGATAAAAGTAAATTAAACTGTTGTTTAAAATGACATGCCCTATCTGAATCATGAAAGTTTATTTTTTACTGGACTCTCCCGTTAAGTAAAAGCTGTTTAAAGGACCAGTAAACACAGTAGATTTGCATAATCAACAAATGCAAGATAACAAGACAATACAATAGCATTTACTCTGAATTTCAAATAAATAGTAGATTTTTTTCTAACACATTTTAAAGTTATGTATATTTCCACTCCCCCTGTACCATGTTATAGCAATCAGCCAATCACAAATGCACATACGTATAGTCTGTGAATTCTTGCACATGCTCAGTAGGAGCTGGTGACTCAAAACGTGTAAATATAAAAGTTTGTGCACATTTTTTTAAAGGAAGTAAATTGGAAAGTTGCTTAAAATTACATGCTGTATCTGAATCATGAACATGTATTAAAACCTGAGTGTCCCTTTAAATTTAAACAGAAAATAACAGGACGGCTCCAACATTAAAGGGACACTGAACCAACATTTTATCTTTCATGATTCAGATAGAGCATGCCATTTTACGCAACTTTCTAATTTACTCCTATTATCAATTTTTCTTTATTCTCTTGATATCTTTATTTGAAAAGCAAGAATGTAAGTTTAGAAGTCGGACCATTTTTGGCTCACAACCTGGGTTTTCATTGCTGATTGGTAGATAAATGCTGTCCAGGGTCTGAATCAAAAATTTGCTGGCTCCTTAGCTTAAATGCCTTCTTTTTCAAATAAAGATAGCAAGACAACAAAGAAAAATTACTAATAGGAGTAAATTAGAAAGTTGCATGCTTTATCTGAATCATGAAAGAAAAAAAATTGGGTTTAGTATCCCTTTAATATTTTCTTCTTTTTTTCAGCCTAGGAGCATTCATAAATAGATGTTTTGAAACATTCTCTTTCTGAGATACACAGAAACAAATTGTGTATCATGTCAGCAATACGTTATTAGAAAGATTGGAGCTTTTACAGAATCTATTTTTAACTTGTGGAAAATAAATTAATCCTTCAGTATCTGTGAAAGATGATCCTCGAAGAATCCTAGAGGGTCAAGGGAGTATGAGTATAATATTTTTATTTACCTACTATTTTTTTTTTTGAGAGTCTTAAAAAACTGTTTAAGTTATAGATATATTTATGTTGGATCTAGATTTGTAATATATAAGATGAATTCTACACTGATGTAATTTTCACTTTCTGCTGAATAAAATAAGTCAAAGTTAAAAAAACAACCTCTAGTGTTAGAAGATGTTATGCAGTGAGAATTGCCAGTTTTCTGAGAGTAATTGATCAACGGATCAAGAAAAAAGAAAATTTACCATTTTTAAATCCAACAAGAAAGTACATAAAAAAGCAAAAATGATTGTAATGTATTGGTATCTGTGCTGCAATACTAATAGGCGTTGGGTGATAGATGAAGCTTTTACTGTGTGTAGTTGTAACCAGTATTATTTTCTTAAAACAAATTTGCTGGTACTTTGAAAATAAAACAATTGTGAACCATTTCAAATTCATTAGAGTCATATTCAAATCAGATATCATGCTGTTCCAAACCAAGAGAAAAATGGGTATTGGACACAGCTATGCTTCACTGAAGATATATAAAATGTTACAGATTCTAAGGCATTCTGGGTAAATATGCAGAAAATATTAGAATAGAAACTGTTTTTTTTTTGTTGTTGCAGGGGATGGGTGTTTCCACAAAAATGGTAAAAAGGTAAAATATACTTAAAGGGACGTTAAACAGTCTGTTTCAATGTAGTAATAATAAGCACTAAGCAATGCTTATACTTAATAGATATTATTGCAAGATTTATTATTCAGCATTTTAAAAGGATGTTACCTTTTGATTTTAAAAAGGATGTTACCTTTAAATCCTTTTTTTAATTTAATTTCTGCAGTGTCCTTTACTTCCTGTCCTAGCCCCTCAAGGAGGAGGAGGCCTCAACAGGAAGGAAAAGGTATAGTGTTTCTTTTAAAGCGTTGCTAGAAGATACCATAAAATAGCTCCAGTCAGTTTATTGCCCATGATCAATATAGGAATTCTGCTGCAAAAATCATGTGACCTAAAACTTCAGTTTTGCAATTGTCTGCTTCCTTCTTTAGCTGTGGGCAGGCGATAGACTGAGATTATTAAGATCTCTGGTCTGACGAGATTATTAATGAATTCTCGCCAGTCCTTCTATTTCCTTGGTAGAATGATCTAAAGCCACTTTTTACCCTGAAAACAGGGTGTCTCGCTAAGGGGCGTATACTGCATTTTCATATGAAATGTGCACAATAAATTTCATATTTTAAACGTCATACAAAACAAATATTTGAACCATTCACACAAAAATAAGCAGGGAAAAATTGTATTGTTAAGGTACATCAAAAATCATAACAAAATTCTTCACCAATAATCGTATGTTAACAAAAAAGTAAAATTTGTATGTAATTTACACAGGAATAAATCAAATTAAATATGCACAGCATAAATCATAATTGTAGTACACTGGATGTGCAAAAATCACACAGAAATATGTACTTATAAATACAAAATGCAAAGTGTAATTGTTGTTTTTTTTGCAAAATGGGCTGAACATGGGCGTTCCATGGGCGTGTATGAAAATGTCTCACTAATCCCAACGTAATTCTATATAGATTTCCGCACTGCAGATCTCACTAAAAGGTGGCAAGCTTTTCTCAAAACAACGAACACTTATAACCCCAAGAGAAAAACAAATGCATACTAGAATATAGGCGAATGTAAGATGCTATAAGCAAAAAGCAGCGTAATGTGAGTTATATTGGCTGCATGATTTTAATTTTAAATTGTTCCCCCTGCTCCCTACTAACTTCAAACTAAGGAGTGAAGTGTCCCTATCCAGCGAGCTTCATTACTTTTAATCTCGCCACTTGCAGGGACTGCCCATTTTTTATGATGATACCACCGGGGCAGCCCTGCGAGAGTCGGTGAGAAAAAGTAGGTTTGAGCTGGCAAAGTTTATATCATTGAGCCCTCAGAATTTCTAAGTGCTCATTTTGCAATCATTTTTTTTTAACCCAATCTGTTTCTTATTATGTTAACTTTAATCTAAATTAAAGTAATAATAATTGTTGTTACTAAAGAAGTACTGTTTTATATCCCTCTAATGGGATATTGGGGCAGATTAATCAAGTGTCTAGCGGACATGATCCGATGTAGCGATCATGTCCGCCAGACATCAATAAATGCCAACAGCATACATTGTCTGCATTTATCATTGCACAAGCAGTTCTGATGAACTGCTTGTGCAATGCCGCCCCCTGAAGATTTGTGGCCAGTCGGCTACTAGCAGGGGGTGTCAATCAACCCGATTGTATGAGATCAGGCGGATTGATGTCCGCAGCCTCAGAGGCAATGGATGAGTTAAGGAGCAGTGGTCTTAAGACAGCTGCTTCTTAACTCCTGTTTCCTGCGAGCCTGAAGGTTTGCACGCAAACAGGGGTAAACGCCCTATCCGGGCTGTAATAATCCGGCCCCATTGTATTCAAATGTGGTCCATCAAAAGAGTAATATTTGAACATATTTAATTAATAAAATAATACATTTTATTATTATTAATAACGTTTATTATCACTTAACAAATAGGTAAAAACTTAGGTAAAGACTTCCTGCTAATTCTCATTGGCACAAAACCTGAAATATTGAAAAGAAGAATGAACAGCCAACATTTGACATACAAAATAGGTGAGAATCTTTTTTTTTTTTTAAGTAGTCGCACTGTTAAAATAGATAAAGAAACAAATTGTACCAGAATCCATGCCAAGTGTTTCTGATGGATCAAAATACAGCTGGTGAAGGGTCTCTATGAAAACTATCAGACGTTTTTCCATGGAGCAAAATGAACCCTTTAGTGACCGGGTGAAAGTGCCTACATCGGAACACCTGTTCCGATGTAGACAAATTGAAACTACGCGATCGTGCATACGATCGCGAGATTTCAATTATTGGATCGCATCTGGGGGGCGTCCCTACAACCCTAGGAACGCCCTCCAGACCGCAATCAAGTCCTAGAAGCACAGAAGGCTTCAGGACAGCCGTTTGTTATGACGTTCTATTCCGTCATAACGGCTTTAAAGCCCAGTATAATTATGACGGAATAGAACGGCATAACAGCGTTAAAAGGTTAAAAGAAAGGAACTTTGATTTTTGTATTGTTTTTTATTGCTTAGAATTTTCTTGAGTTGCAAAAAACTGTGCAAACCCCATTGCATGGGTCCTCTAATGGTCTCTAAAAACATCTGCAAAAATCTTCTACATCTCTTAACACATCCAAGTGTATTGCATGCTCTTTTTGATTATGCATTCAATAATTTTTTTGGCCAGATCCTATGGACGTCTTTATAATAAATCCTCTATCTATACAGTATAGTATGGTAACAACAGATTACTTAGAAAAAGCTATCATTTAGTGCTGGCATGCTATGTGCTCATAATTTAATGACAGCCGTACATAATGGCTGACCAAAAGTCACCGTTACATTGGTACTGATATTACTTAAAGTGATATGAAACCCATTCTTTTATTTCATGATTCAGATAGAGCATGTGATTTTAAACAGCTTTCTAATTTACTCCAATTATCAATTTTCTTCATTCTCTTGGTATCTTTGTTAAAAAGCAGGGAAGTGAGCTAAGGACCCATTTCTGGAGCACTGTATGTCAGCAGTTTTGTAAGAATGTTATTCATTTACAAGAGCACTAGAGGGCAGCACTATTTCCTGCCATGCAGTGCTCCAGATGCCTACCTAGGTATCTCTTTAACACAGAATATCAGGGTAAAGAAGCACATTTGATAATATATAGCTATAATAATAGCTTAAACACAGGATACAGCAGACGCTGAGTGATCGCAGGTCACAGCAGCAAGAGGTTAAACACAGGACTAGGCAGTTCAGACAAGCAATCGGCTAAACACAGGTCTAGGCAGTTCAGGCAAGCAAGAGGTTAAACACAGGTCTAGGCAGTTCAGGCAAGCAAGAGGTTAAACACAGGTCTCACAGTAAAGATGCTTGGCTTCAGGAGCCTGGTAAGCATACACAGGTATCACAGCAGAGTTGCTTGGCTTCAGGAGCCTGGTAAGCAGACACAGGTGTCACAGCAGAGATGCTTGGCTTCAGGAGCCTGGTAAGCATACACAGGTATCACAGCAAAGATGCTTGGCTTCAGGAGCAAGGTAAGCATACACAGGTATCACAGTAAAGATGCTGTGACAAGCTGAAGACACAGGATACACAGTTACTACTGTGACAGGCTGGAGACACAGGATTCACAAGTGCTGATGTGACAGGCTGGAGACACAGGATACACAGGTACTGCTGTCACAGGCTGGAAACACAGGATACACAGGTACTACTCTGACAGGCTGGATACACAGTATACACAGGTACTACTGTGACAGGCTGGATACAAAGGATACACAGGTATTACTGTGACAGGCTGGATACACAGTATACACAGGTACTACTGTGACAGGCTGGATACAAAGGATACACAGGTATTACTGTGACAGGCTGGATACAAAGGATACACAGGTACTGCTGTGACAGGCTGGATACAAAGGATACACAGGTACTGCTGTGACAGGCTGGATACAAAGGATACACAGGTACTGCTGTGACAGGCTGGATGCAAAGGATACACAGGTACTGCTGTGACAGGCTGGAGACACAGGATACACACGTACTGCTGTCACAGGCTGGAGACACAGGATACACACGTACTACTGTGACAGGCTGGATACAAAGGATACACAGGTACTGCTGTCACAGGCTGGAGACACAGGATGCACAGGTACTACTGTGAAAGGCTGGAGACACAGGAAATACAGGTACTGCTGTGACAGGCTGGAGACTCAGGATACAAAGGTACTGCTGTGACAGGCTGGAGACTCAGGATACAAGAGACTAGTCAGAATTCAAGCCAATGGTTTGCACACCAGGGGAAAGCAGTCCAATCTTTCATCAAGCTCAAGGAAAAATCCAGAAGAATGGTCAATCAGCAAGCCAAGTTCAGAAGCCAGGAATACATAAAAAAGACAGGAATTCAAGAAGCTGAACAGAGGCACAAACAATAGAATGAATCACAATGTCAGGGCAACAGGGCCACCACTAGAAATTTTGGGGCCCCTGACTTAACCATTTAACACCCCCCCCCTTTGACATGTGCAAATTTTGACCATTTGACTAAAACGTATATGCACTTTATTTTTAAGTGTAGTCAAACTTGGAAATGTTGTAAAGGTAGTAACAAACAAACACAGAAACACACAGACACACTCATACACTGAAACACACACACACACACACACACACACTCATACATAAGGATTCACATATAGACACTCTAGCAGATACGCAAAGAAACACACAAACACACTCAGACACAGACACCCAAACAGACACTTAGCACTTGTTTACATTGACCTGACAAGTAATGAGGTAGACTTCAGTTTTGTCAAAAAAGGAGATTTACAAATCAAAATATGGAGTTCTGATTATCTTTTTGTCAAGGAAGATGCCAACTAAATGATGACAACAGCAAGCAGGAAGGGCCCTGAACTGCCTAAACAATAATTTAAAGGTTAAATGGTGGATTGGTGACTTCCGGAAAGGTCTCATTAGTCTTAAAGTCTGTAGAAAGATGTGAATAATCAGTATTAAGGTAAAAATGTCCTAAAAAGGAACAGACAATGGACACACACACACAAACTCAAACACAAACTTGAACATACACCCAAGGAAACACTGACAGAGACAGCCTCAGAAAACACAATACATACACTCACGCACACAGAGACAACCACACAAAACACAGAAAGACATAAATAAACACACACTCTCAAAGAGACACCCACAAACAATGCACTGACATACAGACATACACATACCCTCACAGAGACACCCACAGAAAACACAGACATACATACATACACACCCCCACCCTCACAGAGACATCCACAGAAAACACAGAGATATACACACCCACCCTTACAGAGGCATCCAGAGAAAATGCACAAAGACATACATGCACACACCCTCACAGAGACACCCATAGAACAAGCACAAAGACATATGCACACACCCTCACAGACATCCACAGAAAATGCACAAAGACATACACACCCACCCTCACAGAGAGACCCACAGAAAAAAAATACATACACACTCATAGAGACACAAACAAAAGCACAAAGACATAAACACAGACACCCACAGAAACACTTACAGGATGTAACATTTCTGCATATTGCATCCCCTAAATCAACAGTGTGTGACATGCATGATAAAAAAAATTGAGAGGTTACTTTTTAAAGAATCATATTTGTAAATGTGCAAACAAAAATAATCCTGTGTATTCAAAATTGTACATTAATGACCTGGGTAGATGGCTAGATGATGAAAAGTACTTTTAAAAGGTTGACATATGTTTGTTTCCCCCCCCCATTTTCCCCAACCAAGAGCACCACTTCAAATATAGTGTACAAATGTTCCCATCTGTCAGCTTTACTTATGGATTTTGAAAATGCTGTACTCTATATGGTCTTGGTGGAAGCATAAGCTGTGGTACTCATAAAATTAGATCTGGTTAAATGCAGGATTTAGGCTTGTTTGTATGTATTTCAAAATTAAGTCAGCTGTAGTGTAAACTGAACAGTTTTAAGTTTACCTGTCTCATTTCAAACACTGAGCAATCTTAGTCTGAGAGTATAACATTTTAAGCAAATGTAAAAATGTTAGATAAAATGCCTCCTTGCATCTGGAAAGTCCTTCCATAAAGGGGCAGCAAACTGGAATGTAATATATATATATATATATATATATATATATAAATAAAAAATGCATATCTGCCAAAAGGGCACCTACCATTTGTGTATTGAGGAGGAAACATTTCTGCATGGCTTTAAATATATAATTTCAAAAGAATGGTCAAATAATCATAAATACACTGCTGCTAAATAAATGTGTTTTTATGGACCCATGGCCCCACCATACAAATACTACCACACTAAAGTTACAATCCGAAATTGAACAATATAAGAAATAAAAAACATTTACTAAGTAAGTCCTACCTCCTCTGCAAATGAAAGTGATCTGCCGTCTGACTCAGGCACACTGTACAAACAAAGTGCCAAGTCTGTCTCACACTGTGCATAGTGGTTTAGTCAGTGAACACTCAAAAAACCTCTCAAATGCAAATACTTTACTCCTTGTAATAACATTTCTCATGCTCAATTAGCACTCTGCTGTAGTACCCACTGGTGGCTGCCAAAATTGAAAAAAAAAATTTTTTTTTAGTTGTTCTTGCCACATGGGCCCCCCATGGCCCATTGGGCCCCTGACAGGAGTCACCCTTGTCACCCCCTGATGGCGGCCCTGCAGGGCAAAGACTGATTAGCCAGGCAGGTTTAAATAGTCTGTTGGTAATTGCTCATTACCAACAGCTGACAGGAGGTGGAGCCAGAGAGAGAAAGCAGAAAACAAAAAGGAAAGCACCCACAACTAAAGCCCTCTGGTGGCTTAGTGAAAAGTCACTGGGATACAACATGAGAGACCAGAGTTCAAGACCCGATAGGGGCATGACAGTACCACCCGCCCAAGGCTGACCTCTGGGCAGCTTAAGCTTTCTCATAGACTTAAAGGTCTTCAAAGCAGATGATGGATATGTCAGAAGCTTTTACACACCATCGAGGAAGAGTCTCCACATGCATCACAGACAGACTGGCAGAAGAAACAGGTACAGTTGGAGTTGGCATTGTATTTTCCTGACCTTAAGTGAATTCAAGATATGTGTCTGATTTAATCTCACTGATGTGAATCTTCCTATCCTGGAGTGTAATACCATCAACAGTTAATGCCTCCTGCAGAGATCTTTGATCTTGCAAAACCACAAAGCATTTGCCTTTAAATTCTCCAGTTTTGATGTCTCTAACCAAATTAATGTCTCTGATTTTACAGTTTTGCAACAGGTATTATAATTATTATTATCGATTATTTGTAGAGTGCCAACAGATTCTGCAGCGCTAATATCTCCCATATTAGTGTCAGAAGGGAGGTTTTCCAAGCAAACAACAAAGTTATGTGCTGGCTGTTCAGAAGCTGGAATAGCAGATGTTTCTCCTATGTCTCTAATGGTCAGACTGCAAACAGAACTGGAAGGCAAAGATGCTTGCTTGTTAGCTTCTACCAATTTTGAAACTGCAGAAAATGGATACACCATTTCCAGATGAGGTGGAGGAAGAGCATCATTTAGTGAGGGTGTACGTGTCTGAACAGGAGTTACTTCAACTATGCCAGAAAAAGTCTGTTGATAACCTTTGGGATAATTAGATCTTCGGATAGCAGCAAGAGCAATCTGTAGCTTACTGGTATATTCCAAAGTTTCCTCCTCTTGGTTTGATGCTTCCTTGGGTGTAGAATATCCATCAGACATTTCCTTAGTAGTGCAGAATGGTTGAATAATAGGAGTTTCTGAGGGAAGAGAATTCCCAACATCTTGTGTGGCAAGATCTTTAGCACTTTTAGCAACAGATGCAATTAATTTTCCCTTGATTTGAGTTGGATAACCAGAAAAAGATTTTGACAAAGGGAAATTTCACACTATAGATGGACCCCTTTCCCATACAAGAGTTTGAGGAGTTGCTTGATCTGGGTCAGAGAACTCCTTAATGGTGGAGTAGGCATCAGAGTCAGACGTGATGGCATCAACATTATTCTGCGGTGACGGAGGACCATGATATTCTAGACCAAAAGTCTTGTACAGCAGAATGTGACCAAGAGCTTGATGCTTTACGGTAATTTAGAGAACAGGTTTTGGGGACTTTGGAAATAGCCTTTTCGATACTACTCTGAGAAGGTGGCAAAGTAACTGTGGATACTCTGTCCTTAGGGACTGCAGGCTGAAAATCACCCCTGCAGATATCACTGTACTCAGTAACTTGCTTTATGCTATCAGGCATAGTTTGAAGCAGTCTTTTATTTTGCACCCCCAAATCAGAACTAGCATCACAAAGACAAGGGGCTTAAAAGTCTGGTGAAAGGTATACTGATGCCAAAGTAAGCATACACAGATATCACAGTATAGATGTTTGGCTTCAGGAGCAGGGTAAGCATACACAGATATCACAGAAGAAATGCTTAGCTTAAGGAGCAGGGTAAGCATGCACAGGTATCACAGCAGAGATGCTTGGCTTCAGGAACAAGACGAGCATAAACAAGTATCACAGTAATGATGCTGTGAAAGGCTGGAGACATAGGTACTGCTGTGGCAGGCTGGAGACACAGGATACAAAGGTACTGCTGTGACAGGCTGGAGACACAGGATACAAAGGTACTGCTGTGGCAGGCTGGAGACACAGGATACATAGGTACTACTGTGACAGGCTGGAGACACAGGATACAAAGGTACTGCTGTGACAGGCTGGAGACAAAGGATACAAGAGAATAGTCAGAATTCAAGCCAATGGTCTGTATACCAGGAAAGCAGTTCCATCTTTAATCAAGCTCAGGGAAAGTCCTAAAGAATGAGCAAGCCAAGTTCAGAAGCCAGGAATACTTTAACAAGACAGGAATTAACAGAAGCACAAGCAATGGAATGAATCACAATGTCAGGGCAAAGACTGATTAGCCAGGCAGCTTTAAATAGTCTGTTGGTAATTGCACATTACCAACAGCTGACAGGAGGTGGAGCAAGAGAGCCTGAAAGAGAAAGCAGGAAACAAAAAACAAAGCATCCACAAATAAAGCCCTCTGGTGGCTCAGTGAAACGTCATCGTGATACAACATGAGAGACCAGAGTTCAAGACCCGATGGGGCACATGACAGTACCTGTATCTCTTCTGGAATCAGTATCCCTGCTGGCATCTGAACCTGCCACAGTAACATACCTGTATCACTGCTGGCGCTTGTGTCTATACCTCTACCCGAGCCTGTACCTATATTACAGCCAGCACCAGTAGCACAACTGTACCTTTACCTGAGCCTGTATCACAACCAGCACCTGTATATGCACCAGTAGCACAGCTGTGTATCTCTAGCTGAGAATGTACCTATATCACAGTCAGCACCTGTATCTGCACCAGTAGCACAACTGTACCTTTAACTGAGCCTGTATCACAACCAGCACCAGTAACACACCTGTGTATCTCTAGCTGAGAATGTACCTATATCACAGCCAGTAACACAGCTGTACCTTTATCTGAGTCTGTACCTATATCACAGCCAGCACCTGTATCTGCAACAGTAACACAGCTGTACCTTTACCTGAGTCTGTACCTATATCACAGCCAGCACCTGTATCTGCACCAGTAACACAGCTGTACCTATACCTGAGTCTGTACCTATATCACAGCCAGCACCTGTATCTGCACCAGTAACACAGCTGTACCTATACCTGAGTCTGTACCTTTATCACAGCCAGCACCTGTATCTGCAACAGTAACACAGCTGTACCTTTACCTGAGTCTGTACCTTTATCACAGCCAGCACCTGTATCTGCACCAGTAACACAGCTGTACCTATACCTGAGTCTGTGCCTATATCACAGCCAGCACCTGTACCTGCACCAGTAACACAGCTGTATCTCTACCCGAGTCTGTACCTATATCACAGCCAGCACCTGTATCTGCACCAGTAGCACAACTGTACCTTTACCTGAGCCTGTATCACAACCAGCACCTGTAGATGCACCAGTAGCACAGCTGTGTATCTCTAGCTGAGAATGTACCTATATCACAGTCAGCACCTGTATCTGCACCAGTAGCACAACTGTACCTTTAACTGAGCCTGTATCACAACCAGCACCAGTAACACACCTGTGTATCTCTAGCTGAGAATGTACCTATATCACAGCCAGTAACACAGCTGTACCTTTATCTGAGTCTGTACCTGTATCACAGCCAGCACCTGTATCTGCAACAGTAACACATCTGTGTATCTCTAGCTGAGAATGTACCTATATCACAGCAAGCACCTGTATCTGCACTAGTAACACAGCTGTACCTATACCTGAGTCTGTACCTATATCACAGCCAGCACCTGTACCTGCACCAGTAACACAGCTGTACCTATACCTGAGTCTGTACCTTTATCACTGCCAGCACCTGTATCTGCACCAGTAACACAGCTGTATCTCTACCTGAGTCTGTACCTATATCACAGCCAACACCTGTATCTGCACCAGTAACACAGCTGTACCTATACCTGAGTCTGTACCTTTATCACAGCCAGCACCTGTATCTGCACCAGTAACACAACTGTACCTCTACCTGAGTCTGTACCTATATCACAGCCAGCACCTGTACCTGCACCAGTAACACAGCTGTACCTCTACCTGAGTCTGTACCTATATCACAGCCAGCACCTGTATCTGCACCAGTAACACAGCTGAACCTATACCTGAGTCTGTACCTATATCACAGCCAACAACTGTATCTGCACCAGTAACACAGCTGTACCTATACCTGAGTCTGTACCTATATCACAGCCAAAAACTGTATCTGCACCAGTAACACAGCTGTACCTATACCTGAGTCTGTACCTATATCACAGCCAGCACCTGTATCTGCACCAGTAACACAGCTGTACCTATACCTGAGTCTGTACCTATATCACAGCCAGCACCTGTACCTGCACCAGTAACACAGCTGTACCTATACCTGAGTCTGTACCTATATCACAGCCAGCACCTGTACCTGCACCAGTAAAACAGCTGTACCTATACCTGAGTCTGTACCTATATCACAGCCAGCACCTGTATCTGCACCAGTAACACAGCTGTACCTCTACCTGAGTCTGTACCTATATCACAGCCAACACCTGTATCTGCAACAGTAACACAGCTGTACCTATACCTGAGTCTGTACCTATATCACAGCCAGCACCTGTACCTGCACCAGTAACACAGCTGTACCTATACCTGAGTCTGTACCTATATCACAGCCAGCACCTGTACCTGCACCAGTAACACAGCTGTACCTATACCTAAGTCTGTACCTATATCACAGCCAGCACCTGTATCTGCAACAGTAACACAGCTGTACCTTTACCTGAGTCTGTACCTTTATCACAGCCAGCACCTGTATCTGCAACAGTAACACAGCTGTACCTCTACCTGAGTCTGTACCTATATCACAGCCAGCACCTGTATCCGAACCAGTAACACAGCTGTACCTATACCTGAGTCTGTACCTATATCACAGCCAGCACCTGTATCTGCACCAGTAACACAGCTGTACCTATACCTGAGTCTGTACCTATATCACAGCCAACAACTGTATCTGCACCAGTAACACAGCTGTACCTTTACCTGAGTCTGTACCTTTATCACAGCCAGCACCTGTATCTGCACCAGTAACACAGCTGTACCTATACCTGAGTCTGTACCTTTATCACAGCCAACAACTGTATCTGCATCAGTAACACAGCTGTACCTATACCTGAGTCTGTACCTATATCACAGCCAGCACCTGTATCTTCACCAGAAACAGACCTGTATCTCTAATTTAGAATGCACCTCTATTACAGCCAACACCTGTATCTGCAATAGTAACACACCTGTGTATCTCTAGCTGAGTCTGTACCTATATCACAGCCAGCACCTGTATCTGCACCAGTAACACAGCTGTACCTATACCTGAGTCTGTACCTATATCACAGCCAGCACCTGTATCTGCACCAGTAACACAGCTGTACCTATACCTGAGTCTGTACCTATATCACAGCCAGCACCTGTATCTGCACCAGTAACACAGCTGTACCTATACCTGAGTCTGTACCTATATCACAGCCAGCACCTGTACCTGCACCAGTAACACAGCTGTACCTATACCTGAGTCTGTACCTATATCACAGCCAACACCTGTATCTGCAACAGTAACACAGCTGTACCTTTACCTGAGTCTGTACCTTTATCACAGCCAGCACCTGTATCTGCACCAGTAACACAGCTGTACCTATACCTGAGTCTGTACCTATATCACAGCCAGCACCTGTACCTGCACCAGTAACACAGCTGTATCTCTACCTGAGTCTGTACCTATATCACAGCCAGCACCTGTATCTGCACCAGTAGCACAACTGTACCTTTACCTGAGCCTGTATCACAACCAGCACCTGTATATGCACCAGTAGCACAGCTGTGTATCTCTAGCTGAGAATGTACCTATATCACAGTCAACACCTGTATCTGCACCAGTAGCACAACTGTACCTTTAACTGAGCCTGTATCACAACCAGCACCAGTAACACACCTGTGTATTTCTAGCTGAGAATGTACCTATATCACAGCCAGTAACACAGCTGTACCTTTATCTGAGTCTGTACCTGTATCACAGCCAGCACTTGTATCTGCAACAGTAACACATCTGTGTATCTCTAGCTGAGAATGTACCTATATCACAGCAAGCACCTGTATCTGCACTAGTAACACAGCTGTACCTATACCTGAGTCTGTACCTATATCACAGCCAGCACCTGTATCTGCAACAGTACCACAGCTGTACCTATACCTGAGTCTGTACCTTTATCACAGCCAGCACCTGTATCTGCACCAGTAACACAGCTGTACCTATACCTGAGTCTGTACCTATATCACAGCCAGCACCTGTATCTGCACCAGTAACACAGCTGTACCTCTACCTGAGTCTGTACCTATATCACAGCCAGCACCTGTACCTGCACCAGTAACACAGCTGTACCTCTACCTGAGTCTGTACCTATATCACAGCCAGCACCTGTATCTGCACCAGTAACACAGCTGTACCTATACCTGAGTCTGTACCTATATCACAGCCAGCACCTGTATCTGCACCAGTAACACAGCTGTACCTATACCTGAGTCTGTACCTATATCACAGCCAACAACTGTATCTGCACCAGTAACACAGCTGTACCTATACCTGAGTCTGTACCAATATCACAGCCAACAACTGTATCTGCACCAGTAACACAGCTGTACCTATACCTGAGTCTGTACCTATATCACAGCCAGCACCTGTATCTGCACCAGTAACACAGCTGTACCTCTACCTGAGTCTGTACCTATATCACAGCCAGCACCTGTACCTGCACCAGTAACACAGCTGTACCTATACCTGAGTCTGTACCTATATCACAGCCAGCACCTGTATCTGCAACAGTACCACAGCTGTACCTATACCTGAGTCTGTACCTATATCACAGCCAGCACCTGTATCTGCACCAGTAACACAGCTGTACCTCTACCTGAGTCTGTACCTATATCACAGTCAGCACCTGTACCTGCACCAGTAACACAGCTGTACCTATACCTGAGTCTGTACCTATATCACAGCCAGCACCTGTACCTGCACCAGTAACACAGCTGTACCTATACCTGAGTCTGTACCTATATCACAGCCAGCACCTGTACCTGCACCAGTAAAACAGCTGTACCTATACCTGAGTCTGTACCTATATCACAGCCAGCACCTGTATCTGCACCAGTAACACAGCTGTACCTCTACCTGAGTCTGTACCTATATCACAGCCAACACCTGTATCTGCAACAGTAACACAGCTGTACCTATACCTGAGTCTGTACCTATATCACAGCCAACACCTGTATCTGCAACAGTAACACAGCTGTACCTTTACCTGAGTCTGTACCTATATCACAGCCAGCACCTGTACCTGCACCAGTAACACAGCTGTACCTATACCTGAGTCTGTACCTTTATCACAGCCAACACCTGTATCTGCAACAGTAACACAGCTGTACCTTTACCTGAGTCTGTACCTTTATCACAGCCAGCACCTGTACCTGCACCAGTAACACAGCTGTACCTATACCTGAGTCTGTACCTATATCACAGCCAACACCTGTATCTGCAACAGTAACACAGCTGTACCTTTACCTGAGTCTGTACCTTTATCACAGCCAGCACCTGTATCTGCACCAGTAACACAGCTGTACCTCTACCTGAGTCTGTACCTATATCACAGCCAGCACCTGTATCTGCACCAGTAACACAGCTGTACCTATACCTGAGTCTGTACCTATATCACAGCCAGCACCTGTATCTGCACCAGTAACACAGCTGTACCTATACCTGAGTCTGTACCTATATCACAGCCAACAACTGTATCTGCACCAGTAACACAGCTGTACCTTTACCTGAGTCTGTACCTTTATCACAGCCAGCACCTGTATCTGCACCAGTAACACAGCTGTACCTATACCTGAGTCTGTACCTTTATCACAGCCAACAACTGTATCTGCATCAGTAACACAGCTGTACCTATACCTGAGTCTGTACCTTTATCACAGCCAGCACCTGTATCTTCACCAGAAACAGACCTGTATCTCTAATTTAGAATGCACCTCTATTACAGCCAACACCTGTATCTGCAATAGTAACACACCTGTGTATCTCTAGCTGAGTCTGTACCTATATCACAGCCAGCACCTGTATCTGCACCAGTAACACAGCTGTACCTATACCTGAGTCTGTACCTATATCACAGCCAGCACCTGTATCTGCACCAGTAACACAGCTGTACCTATACCTGAGTCTGTACCTATATCACAGCCAGCACCTGTATCTGCACCAGTAACACAGCTGTACCTATACCTGAGTCTGTACCTATATCACAGCCAGCACCTGTACCTGCACCAGTAACACAGCTGTACCTATACCTGAGTCTGTACCTATATCACAGCCAACACCTGTATCTGCAACAGTAACACAGCTGTACCTTTACCTGAGTCTGTACCTTTATCACAGCCAGCACCTGTATCTGCACCAGTAACACAGCTGTACCTATACCTGAGTCTGTACCTATATCACAGCCAGCACCTGTACCTGCACCAGTAACACAGCTGTATCTTTACCTGAGTCTGTACCTATATCACAGCCAGCACCTGTGTCTGCACCAGTAGCACAACTGTACCTTTACCTGAGCCTGTATCACAACCAGCACCTGTATATGCACCAGTAGCACAGCTGTGTATCTCTAGCTGAGAATGTACCTATATCACAGTCAGCACCTGTATCTGCACCAGTAGCACAACTGTACCTTTAACTGAGCCTGTATCACAACCAGCACCAGTAACACACCTGTGTATCTCTAGCTGAGAATGTACCTATATCACAGCCAGTAACACAGCTGTACCTTTATCTGAGTCTGTACCTGTATCACAGCCAGCACCTGTATATGCAACAGTAACACATCTGTGTATCTCTAGCTGAGAATGTACCTATATCACAGCAAGCACCTGTATCTGCACCAGTAACACAGCTGTACCTATACCTGAGTCTGTACCTATATCACAGCCAGCACCTGTATCTGCAACAGTACCACAGCTGTACCTATACCTGAGTCTGTACCTATATCACAGCCAACAACTGTATCTGCACCAGTAACACAGCTGTACCTTTATCTGAGTCTGTACCTGTATCACAGCCAGCACCTGTATCTGCAACAGTAACACATCTGTGTATCTCCTGCTGAGAATGTACCTATATCACAGCAAGCACCTGTATCTGCACTAGTAACACAGCTGTACCTATACCTGAGTCTGTACCTATATCACAGCCAGCACCTGTATCTGCAACAGTACCACAGCTGTACCTATACCTGAGTCTGTACCTTTATCACAGCCAGCACCTGTATCTGCACCAGTAACACAGCTGTACCTATACCTGAGTCTGTACCTATATCACAGCCAGCACCTGTATCTGCACCAGTAACACAGCTGTACCTCTACCTGAGTCTGTACCTATATCACAGCCAGCACCTGTACCTGCACCAGTAACACAGCTGTACCTCTACCTGAGTCTGTACCTATATCACAGCCAGCACCTGTATCTGCACCAGTAACACAGCTGTACCTATACCTGAGTCTGTACCTATATCACAGCCAACAACTGTATCTGCACCAGTAACACAGCTGTACCTATACCTGAGTCTGTACCTATATCACAGCCAGCACCTGTATCTGCACCAGTAACACATCTGTACCTATACCTGAGTCTGTACCTATATCACAGCCAACAACTGTATCTGCACCAGTAACACAGCTGTACCTATACCTGAGTCTGTACCAATATCACAGCCAACAACTGTATCTGCACCAGTAACACAGCTGTACCTATACCTGAGTCTGTACCTATATCACAGCCAGCACCTGTATCTGCACCAGTAACACAGCTGTACCTCTACCTGAGTCTGTACCTATATCACAGCCAGCACCTGTACCTGCACCAGTAACACAGCTGTACCTATACCTGAGTCTGTACCTATATCACAGCCAGCACCTGTATCTGCAACAGTACCACAGCTGTACCTATACCTGAGTCTGTACCTATATCACAGCCAGCACCTGTATCTGCACCAGTAACACAGCTGTACCTCTACCTGAGTCTGTACCTATATCACAGTCAGCACCTGTACCTGCACCAGTAACACAGCTGTACCTATACCTGAGTCTGTACCTATATCACAGCCAGCACCTGTACCTGCACCAGTAACACAGCTGTACCTATACCTGAGTCTGTACCTATATCACAGCCAGCACCTGTACCTGCACCAGTAAAACAGCTGTACCTATACCTGAGTCTGTACCTATATCACAGCCAGCACCTGTATCTGCACCAGTAACACAGCTGTACCTCTACCTGAGTCTGTACCTATATCACAGCCAACACCTGTATCTGCAACAGTAACACAGCTGTACCTATACCTGAGTCTGTACCTATATCACAGCCAACACCTGTATCTGCAACAGTAACACAGCTGTACCTTTACCTGAGTCTGTACCTATATCACAGCCAGCACCTGTACCTGCACCAGTAACACAGCTGTACCTATACCTGAGTCTGTACCTTTATCACAGCCAACACCTGTATCTGCAACAGTAACACAGCTGTACCTTTACCTGAGTCTGTACCTTTATCACAGCCAGCACCTGTACCTGCACCAGTAACACAGCTGTACCTATACCTGAGTCTGTACCTATATCACAGCCAACACTTGTATCTGCAACAGTAACACAGCTGTACCTTTACCTGAGTCTGTACCTTTATCACAGCCAGCACCTGTATCTGCACCAGTAACACAGCTGTACCTCTACCTGAGTCTGTACCTATATCACAGCCAGCACCTGTATCTGCACCAGTAACACAGCTGTACCTCTACCTGAATCTGTACCTATATCACAGCCAGCACCTGTACCTGCACCAGTAACACAGCTGTACCTCTACCTGAGTCTGTACCTATATCACAGCCAGCACCTGTATCTGCACCAGTAACACAGCTGTACCTATACCTGAGTCTGTACCTATATCACAGCCAACAACTGTATCTGCACCAGTAACACAGTTGTACCTATACCTGAGTCTGTACCTATATCACAGCCAGCACCTGTATCTGCACCAGTAACACAGCTGTACCTATACCTGAGTCTGTACCTATATCACAGCCAACAACTGTATCTGCACCAGTAACACAGCTGTACCTATACCTGAGTCTGTACCAATATCACAGCCAACAACTGTATCTGCACCAGTAACACAGCTGTACCTATACCTGAGTCTGTACCTATATCACAGCCAACACCTGTACCTGCACCAGTAACACAGCTGTACCTATACCTGAGTCTGTACCAATATCACAGCCAACAACTGTATCTGCACCAGTAACACAGCTGTACCTCTACCTGAGTCTGTACCTATATCACAGTCAGCACCTGTACCTGCACCAGTAACACAGCTGTACCTATACCTGAGTCTGTACCTATATCATAGCCAGCACCTGTACCTGCACCAGTAACACAGCTGTACCTATACCTGAGTCTGTACCTATATCACAGCCAGCACCTGTACCTGCACCAGTAAAACAGCTGTACCTATACCTGAGTCTGTACCTATATCACAGCCAGCACCTGTATCTGCACCAGTAACACAGCTGTACCTCTACCTGAGTCTGTACCTATATCACAGCCAACACCTGTATCTGCAACAGTAACACAGCTGTACCTATACCTGAGTCTGTACCTATATCACAGCCAACACTTGTATCTGCAACAGTAACACAGCTGTACCTTTACCTGAGTCTGTACCTTTATCACAGCCAGCACCTGTATCTGCACCAGTAACACAGCTGTACCTCTACCTGAGTCTGTACCTATATCACAGCCAACACCTGTATCTGCAACAGTAACACAGCTGTACCTATACCTGAGTCTGTACCAATATCACAGCCAACACCTGTATCTGCAACAGTAACACAGCTGTACCTTTACCTGAGTCTGTACCTATATCACAGCCAGCACCTGTACCTGCACCAGTAACACAGCTGTACCTATACCTGAGTCTGTACCTTTATCACAGCCAACACCTGTATCTGCAACAGTAACACAGCTGTACCTTTACCTGAGTCTGTACCTTTATCACAGCCAGCACCTGTACCTGCACCAGTAACACAGCTGTACCTATACCTGAGTCTGTACCTATATCACAGCCAACACCTGTATCTGCAACAGTAACACAGCTGTACCTTTACCTGAGTCTGTACCTTTATCACAGCCAGCACCTGTATCTGCACCAGTAACACAGCTGTACCTCTACCTGAGTCTGTACCTATATCACAGCCAGCACCTGTATCTGCACCAGTAACACAGCTGTACCTATACCTGAGTCTGTACCTATATCACAGCCAGCACCTGTATCTGCACCAGTAACACAGCTGTACCTATACCTGAGTCTGTACCTATATCACAGCCAACAACTGTATCTGCACCAGTAACACAGCTGTACCTATACCTGAGTCTGTACCTTTATCACAGCCAGCACCTGTATCTGCACCAGTAACACAGCTGTACCTATACCTGAGTCTGTACCTTTATCACAGCCAACAACTGTATCTGCATCAGTAATACAGCTGTACCTATACCTGAGTCTGTACCTATATCACAGCCAGCACCTGTATCTTCACCAGAAACAGACCTGTATCTCTAATTTAGAATGCACCTCTATTACAGCCAACACCTGTATCTGCAATAGTAACACACCTGTGTATCTCTAGCTGAGTCTGTACCTATATCACAGCCAGCACCTGTATCTGCACCAGTAACACAGCTGTACCTATACCTGAGTCTGTACCTATATCACAGCCAGCACCTGTATCTGCACCAGTAACACAGCTGTACCTATACCTGAGTCTGTACCTATATCACAGCCAGCACCTGTATCTGCACCAGTAACACAGCTGTACCTATACCTGAGTCTGTACCTATATCACAGCCAGCACCTGTACCTGCACTAGTAACACAGCTGTACCTATACCTGAGTCTGTACCTATATCACAACCAACACCTGTATCTGCACCAGTAACACAGCTGTACCTATACCTGAGTCTGTACCTATATCACAGCCAGCACCTGTACCTGCACCAGTAACACAGCTGTATCTCTACCTGAGTCTGTACCTATATCACAGCCAGCACCTGTATCTGCACCAGTAGCACAACTGTACCTTTACCTGAGCCTGTATCACAACCAGCACCTGTATATGCACCAGTAGCACAGCTGTGTATCTCTAGCTGAGAATGTACCTATATCACAGTCAGCACCTGTATCTGCACCAGTAGCACAACTGTACCTTTAACTGAGCCTGTATCACAACCAGCACCAGTAACACACCTGTGTATCTCTAGCTGAGAATGTACCTATATCACAGCCAGTAACACAGCTGTACCTTTATCTGAGTCTGTACCTGTATCACAGCCAGCACCTGTATATGCAACAGTAACACATCTGTGTATCTCTAGCTGAGAATGTACCTATATCACAGCAAGCACCTGTATCTGCACCAGTAACACAGCTGTACCTATACCTGAGTCTGTACCTATATCACAGCCAGCACCTGTATCTGCAACAGTACCACAGCTGTACCTATACCTGAGTCTGTACCTATATCACAGCCAACAACTGTATCTGCACCAGTAACACAGCTGTACCTATACCTGAGTCTGTACCTATATCACAGCCAGCACCTGTATCTGCAACAGTACCACAGCTGTACCTATACCTGAGTCTGTACCTTTATCACAGCCAGCACCTGTATCTGCACCAGTAACACAGATGTACCTCTACCTGAGTCTGTACCTATATCACAGCCAGCACCTGTACCTGCACCAGTAACACAGCTGTACCTATACCTGAGTCTGTACCTATATCACAGCCAGCACCTGTATCTGCAACAGTACCACAGCTGTACCTATACCTGAGTCTGTACCTATATCACAGCCAGCACCTGTATCTGCACCAGTAACACAGCTGTACCTATACCTGAGTCTGTACCTATATCACAGCCAACACCTGTATCTGCAACAGTAACACAGCTGTACCTATACCTGAGTCTGTACCTTTATCACAGCCAGCACCTGTATCTGCAACAGTACCACAGCTGTACCTATACCTGAGTCTGTACCTATATCACAGCCAGCACCTGTATCTGCACCAGTAACACAGCTGTACCTCTACCTGAGTCTGTACCTATATCAGAGCCAGCACCTGTATCTGCACCAGTAACACAGCTGTACCTATACCTGAGTATGTACCTATATCACAGCCAACAACTGTATCTGCACCAGTAACACAGCTGTACCTTTACCTGAGTCTGTACCTTTATCACAGCCATTACCTGTATCTGCACCAGTAACACAGCTGTACCTATACCTGAGTATGTACCTATATCACAGCCAACAACTGTATCTGCACCAGTAACACAGCTGTACCTTTACCTGAGTCTGTACCTATATCACAGCCAGCACCTGTATCTGCAACAGTAACACAGCTGTACCTATACCTGAGTCTGTACCTATATCACAGCCAGCACCTGTACCTGCACCAGTAACACAGCTGTACCTATACCTGAGTCTGTACCTATATCACAGCTAGCACCTGTATCTGCACCAGTAACACAGCTGTACCTCTACCTGAGTCTGTACCTATATCACAGCCAACAACTGTATCTGCATCAGTAACACAGCTGTACCTCTACCTGAGTCTGTACCTATATCACAGCCAACAACTGTATCTGCATCAGTAACACAGCTGTACCTATACCTGAGTCTGTACCTTTATCACAGCCAGCACCTGTATCTTCACCAGAAACAGACCTGTATCTCTAATTTAGAATGCACCTTTATTACAGCCAACACCTGTATCTGCAATAGTAACACACCTGTGTATCTCTAGCTGAGTCTGTACCTATATCACAGCCAGCACCTGTATCTGCACCAGTAACACAGCTGTACCTATACCTGAGTCTGTACCTATATCACAGCCAGCACCTGTACCTGCACCAGTAACACAGCTGTACCTATACCTGAGTCTGTACCTATATCACAGCCAACACCTGTATCTGCAACAGTAACACAGCTGTACCTTTACCTGAGTCTGTACCTTTATCACAGCCAGCACCTGTATCTGCACCAGTAAAACAGCTGTACCTATACCTGAGTCTGTACCTATATCACAGCCAGCACCTGTACCTGCACCAGTAACACAGCTCTACCTATAACTGAGTCTGTACCTATATCACAGCCAGCACCTGTATCTGCACCAGTAACACAGCTGTACCTATACCTGAGTCTGTACCTTTATCACAGCCAGCACCTGTATCTGCACCAGTAACACAGCTGTACCTATACCTGAGTCTGTACCTATATCACAGCCAGCACCTGTATCTGCACCAGTAACACAGCTGTACCTATACCTGAGTCTGTACCTATATCACAGCCAGCACCTGTACCTGCACCAGTAACACAGCTGTACCTATACCTGAGTCTGTACCTATATCACAGCCAGCACCTGTATCTGCACCAGTAACACAGCTGTACCTATACCTGAGTCTGTACCTATATCAAAGCCAGCACCTGTATCTGCATCAGTAACACAGCTGTACCTATACCTGAGTCTGTACCTATATCACAGCCAGCACCTGTACCTGCACCAGTAACACAGCTGTACCTATACCTGAGTCTGTACCTATATCACAGCCAGCACCTGTATCTGCACCAGTAACACAGCTGTACCTATACCTGAGTCTGTACCTATATCACAGCCAGCACCTGTATCTGCACCAGTAACACAGCTGTACCTCTACCTGAGTCTGTACCTATATCACAGCCAGCACCTGTATCTGCACCAGTAACACAGCTGTACCTATACCTGAGTCTGTACCTATATCACAGCCAGCACCTGTATCTGCACCAGTAACACAGCTGTACCTATACCTGAGTCTGTACCTATATCACAGCCAACAACTGTATCTGCACCAGTAACACAGCTGTACCTTTACCTGAGTCTGTACCTTTATCACAGCCAGCACCTGTATCTGCACCAGTAACACAGCTGTACCTATACCTGAGTCTGTACCTTTATCACAGCCAACAACTGTATCTGCATCAGTAACACAGCTGTACCTCTACCTGAGTCTGTACCTATATCACAGCCAACAACTGTATCTGCATCAGTAACACAGCTGTACCTATACCTGAGTCTGTACCTTTATCACAGCCAGCACCTGTATCTTCACCAGAAACAGACCTGTATCTCTAATTTAGAATGCACCTTTATTACAGCCAACACCTGTATCTGCAATAGTAACACACCTGTGTATCTCTAGCTGAGTCTGTACCTATATCACAGCCAGCACCTGTATCTGCACCAGTAACACAGCTGTACCTATACCTGAGTCTGTACCTATATCACAGCCAGCACCTGTACCTGCACCAGTAACACAGCTGTACCTATACCTGAGTCTGTACCTATATCACAGCCAACACCTGTATCTGCAACAGTAACACAGCTGTACCTTTACCTGAGTCTGTACCTTTATCACAGCCAGCACCTGTATCTGCACCAGTAAAACAGCTGTACCTATACCTGAGTCTGTACCTATATCACAGCCAGCACCTGTACCTGCACCAGTAACACAGCTCTACCTATAACTGAGTCTGTACCTATATCACAGCCAGCACCTGTATCTGCACCAGTAACACAGCTGTACCTATACCTGAGTCTGTACCTTTATCACAGCCAGCACCTGTATCTGCACCAGTAACACAGCTGTACCTATACCTGAGTCTGTACCTATATCACAGCCAGCACCTGTATCTGCACCAGTAACACAGCTGTACCTATACCTGAGTCTGTACCTATATCACAGCCAGCACCTGTACCTGCACCAGTAACACAGCTGTACCTATACCTGAGTCTGTACCTATATCACAGCCAGCACCTGTATCTGCACCAGTAACACAGCTGTACCTATACCTGAGTCTGTACCTATATCAAAGCCAGCACCTGTATCTGCATCAGTAACACAGCTGTACCTATACCTGAGTCTGTACCTATATCACAGCCAGCACCTGTACCTGCACCAGTAACACAGCTGTACCTATACCTGAGTCTGTACCTATATCACAGCCAGCACCTGTATCTGCACCAGTAACACAGCTGTACCTATACCTGAGTCTGTACCTATATCACAGCCAGCACCTGTATCTGCACCAGTAACACAGCTGTACCTCTACCTGAGTCTGTACCTATATCACAGCCAGCACCTGTATCTGCACCAGTAACACAGCTGTACCTATACCTGAGTCTGTACCTATATCACAGCCAGCACCTGTATCTGCACCAGTAACACAGCTGTACCTATACCTGAGTCTGTACCTATATCACAGCCAACAACTGTATCTGCACCAGTAACACAGCTGTACCTTTACCTGAGTCTGTACCTTTATCACAGCCAGCACCTGTATCTGCACCAGTAACACAGCTGTACCTATACCTGAGTCTGTACCTTTATCACAGCCAACAACTGTATCTGCATCAGTAATACAGCTGTACCTATACCTGAGTCTGTACCTATATCACAGCCAGCACCTGTATCTTCACCAGAAACAGACCTGTATCTCTAATTTAGAATGCACCTCTATTACAGCCAACACCTGTATCTGCAATAGTAACACACCTGTGTATCTCTAGCTGAGTCTGTACCTATATCACAGCCAGCACCTGTATCTGCACCAGTAACACAGCTGTACCTATACCTGAGTCTGTACCTATATCACAGCCAGCACCTGTATCTGCACCAGTAACACAGCTGTACCTATACCTGAGTCTGTACCTATATCACAGCCAGCACCTGTATCTGCACCAGTAACACAGCTGTACCTATACCTGAGTCTGTACCTATATCACAGCCAGCACCTGTACCTGCACTAGTAACACAGCTGTACCTATACCTGAGTCTGTACCTATATCACAGCCAACACCTGTATCTGCAACAGTAACACAGCTGTACCTTTACCTGAGTCTGTACCTTTATCACAGCCAGCACCTGTATCTGCACCAGTAACACAGCTGTACCTATACCTGAGTCTGTACCTATATCACAGCCAGCACCTGTACCTGCACCAGTAACACAGCTGTATCTCTACCTGAGTCTGTACCTATATCACAGCCAGCACCTGTATCTGCACCAGTAGCACAACTGTACCTTTACCTGAGCCTGTATCACAACCAGCACCTGTATATGCACCAGTAGCACAGCTGTGTATCTCTAGCTGAGAATGTACCTATATCACAGTCAGCACCTGTATCTGCACCAGTAGCACAACTGTACCTTTAACTGAGCCTGTATCACAACCAGCACCAGTAACACACCTGTGTATCTCTAGCTGAGAATGTACCTATATCACAGCCAGTAACACAGCTGTACCTTTATCTGAGTCTGTACCTGTATCACAGCCAGCACCTGTATATGCAACAGTAACACATCTGTGTATCTCTAGCTGAGAATGTACCTATATCACAGCAAGCACCTGTATCTGCACCAGTAACGCAGCTGTACCTATACCTGAGTCTGTACCTATATCACAGCCAGCACCTGTATCTGCAACAGTACCACAGCTGTACCTATACCTGAGTCTGTACCTATATCACAGCCAACAACTGTATCTGCACCAGTAACACAGCTGTACCTATACCTGAGTCTGTACCTATATCACAGCCAGCACCTGTATCTGCAACAGTACCACAGCTGTACCTATACCTGAGTCTGTACCTTTATCACAGCCAGCACCTGTATCTGCACCAGTAACACAGATGTACCTCTACCTGAGTCTGTACCTATATCACAGCCAGCACCTGTACCTGCACCAGTAACACAGCTGTACCTATACCTGAGTCTGTACCTATATCACAGCCAGCACCTGTATCTGCAACAGTACCACAGCTGTACCTATACCTGAGTCTGTACCTATATCACAGCCAGCACCTGTATCTGCACCAGTAACACAGCTGTACCTATACCTGAGTCTGTACCTATATCACAGCCAACACCTGTATCTGCAACAGTAACACAGCTGTACCTATACCTGAGTCTGTACCTTTATCACAGCCAGCACCTGTATCTGCAACAGTACCACAGCTGTACCTATACCTGAGTCTGTACCTATATCACAGCCAGCACCTGTATCTGCACCAGTAACACAGCTGTACCTCTACCTGAGTCTGTACCTATATCACAGCCAGCACCTGTATCTGCACCAGTAACACAGCTCTACCTATACCTGAGTATGTACCTATATCACAGCCAACAACTGTATCTGCACCAGTAACACAGCTGTACCTTTACCTGAGTCTGTACCTTTATCACAGCCAGCACCTGTATCTGCACCAGTAACACAGCTGTACCTATACCTGAGTATGTACCTATATCACAGCCAACAACTGTATCTGCACCAGTAACACAGCTGTACCTTTACCTGAGTCTGTACCTATATCACAGCCAGCACCTGTATCTGCAACAGTAACACAGCTGTACCTATACCTGAGTCTGTACCTATATCACAGCCAGCACCTGTACCTGCACCAGTAACACAGCTGTACCTATACCTGAGTCTGTACCTATATCACAGCCAGCACCTGTATCTGCACCAGTAACACAGCTGTACCTCTACCTGAGTCTGTACCTATATCACAGCCAACAACTGTATCTGCATCAGTAACACAGCTGTACCTCTACCTGAGTCTGTACCTATATCACAGCCAACAACTGTATCTGCATCAGTAACACAGCTGTACCTATACCTGAGTCTGTACCTTTATCACAGCCAGCACCTGTATCTTCACCAGAAACAGACCTGTATCTCTAATTTAGAATGCACCTCTATTACAGCCAACACCTGTATCTGCAATAGTAACACACCTGTGTATCTCTAGCTGAGTCTGTACCTATATCACAGCCAGCACCTGTATCTGCACCAGTAACACAGCTGTACCTATACCTGAGTCTGTACCTATATCACAGCCAGCACCTGTACCTGCACCAGTAACACAGCTGTACCTATACCTGAGTCTGTACCTATATCACAGCCAACACCTGTATCTGCAACAGTAACACAGCTGTACCTTTACCTGAGTCTGTACCTTTATCACAGCCAGCACCTGTATCTGCACCAGTAAAACAGCTGTACCTATACCTGAGTCTGTACCTATATCACAGCCAGCACCTGTACCTGCACCAGTAACACAGCTGTACCTATAACTGAGTCTGTACCTATATCACAGCCAGCACCTGTATCTGCACCAGTAACACAGCTGTACCTATACCTGAGTCTGTACCTTTATCACAGCCAGCACCTGTATCTGCACCAGTAACACAGCTGTACCTATACCTGAGTCTGTACCTATATCACAGCCAGCACCTGTATCTGCACCAGTAACACAGCTGTACCTATACCTGAGTCTGTACCTATATCACAGCCAGCACCTGTACCTGCACCAGTAACACAGCTGTACCTATACCTGAGTCTGTACCTATATCACAGCCAGCACCTGTATCTGCACCAGTAACACAGCTGTACCTATACCTGAGTCTGTACCTATATCACAGCCAGCACCTGTATCTGCATCAGTAACACAGCTGTACCTATACCTGAGTCTGTACCTATATCACAGCAAGCACCTGTACCTGCACCAGTAACACAGCTGTACCTATACCTGAGTCTGTACCTATATCACAGCCAGCACCTGTACCTGCACCAGTAACACAGCTGTACCTCTACCTGAGTCTGTACCTATATCACAGCCAGCACCTGTACCTGCACCAGTAACACAGCTGTACCTCTACCTGAGTCTGTACCTATATCACAGCCAGCACCTGTACCTGCACCAGTAACACAGCTGTATCTCTACCTGAGTCTGTACCTATATCACAGCCAGCACCTGTACCTGCACCAGTAACACAGCTGTACCTCTACCTGAGTCTGTACCTATATCACAGCCAGCACCTGTATCTGCACCAGTAACACAGCTGTACCTATACCTGAGTCTGTACCTATATCACAGCCAGCACCTGTATCTGCACCAGTAACACAGCTGTACCTATACCTGAGTCTGTACCTATATCACAGCCAGCACCTGTACCTGCACCAGTAACACAGCTGTACCTCTACCTGAGTCTGTACCTATATCACAGCCAGCACCTGTATCTGCACCAGTAACACAGCTGTACCTCTACCTGAGTCTGTACCTATATCACAGCCAGCACCTGTACCTGCACCAGTAACACAGCTGTACCTATACCTGAGTCTGTACCTATATAACAGCCAGCACCTGTATCTGCACCAGTAACACAGCTGTACCTCTACCTGAGTCTGTACCTATATCACAGCCAGCACCTGTACCTGCACCAGTAACACAGCTGTACCTATACCTGAGTCTGTACCTATATCACAGCCAGCACCTGTATCTGCACCAGTAACACAGCTGTACCTCTACCTGAGTCTGTACCTATATCACAGCCAGCACCTGTACCTGCACCAGTAACACAGCTGTACCTCTACCTGAGTCTGTACCTATATCACAGCCAACACCTGTATCTGCAACAGTAACACAGCTGTACCTATACCTGAGTCTGTACCTATATCACAGCCAACACCTGTATCTGCAACAGTAACACAGCTGTACCTTTACCTGAGTCTGTACCTTTATCACAGCCAGCACCTGTACCTGCACCAGTAACACAGCTGTACCTCTACCTGAGTCTGTACCTATATCACAGCCAACAACTGTATCTGCACCAGTAACACAGCTGTACCTATACCTGAGTCTGTACCTATATCACAGCCAGCACCTGTACCTGCACCAGTAACACAGCTGTACCTCTACCTGAGTCTGTACCTATATCACAGCCAGCACCTGTACCTGCACCAGTAACACAGCTGTATCTCTACCTGAGTCTGTACCTATATCACAGCCAGCACCTGTACCTGCACCAGTAACACAGCTGTACCTCTACCTGAGTCTGTACCTATATCACAGCCAGCACCTGTATCTGCACCAGTAACACAGCTGTACCTCTACCTGAGTCTGTACCTATATCACAGCCAGCACCTGTATCTGCACCAGTAACACAGCTGTACCTATACCTGAGTCTGTACCTATATCACAGCCAGCACCTGTACCTGCACCAGTAACACAGCTGTACCTCTACCTGAGTCTGTACCTATATCACAGCCAGCACCTGTATCTGCACCAGTAACACAGCTGTACCTCTACCTGAGTCTGTACCTATATCACAGCCAGCACCTGTACCTGCACCAGTAACACAGCTGTACCTATACCTGAGTCTGTACCTATATCACAGCCAGCACCTGTATCTGCACCAGTAACACAGCTGTACCTCTACCTGAGTCTGTACCTATATCACAGCCAGCACCTGTACCTGCACCAGTAACACAGCTGTACCTATACCTGAGTCTGTACCTATATCACAGCCAGCACCTGTATCTGCACCAGTAACACAGCTGTACCTCTACCTGAGTCTGTACCTATATCACAGCCAGCACCTGTACCTGCACCAGTAACACAGCTGTATCTCTACCTGAGTCTGTACCTATATCACAGCCAGCACCTGTACCTGCACCAGTAACACAGCTGTACCTCTACCTGAGTCTGTACCTATATCACAGCCAGCACCTGTATCTGCACCAGTAACACAGCTGTACCTCTACCTGAGTCTGTACCTATATCACAGCCAGCACCTGTATCTGCACCAGTAACACAGCTGTACCTATACCTGAGTCTGTACCTATATCACAGCCAGCACCTGTACCTGCACCAGTAACACAGCTGTACCTCTACCTGAGTCTGTACCTATATCACAGCCAGCACCTGTATCTGCACCAGTAACACAGCTGTACCTCTACCTGAGTCTGTACCTATATCACAGCCAGCACCTGTACCTGCACCAGTAACACAGCTGTACCTATACCTGAGTCTGTACCTATATCACAGCCAGCACCTGTATCTGCACCAGTAACACAGCTGTACCTCTACCTGAGTCTGTACCTATATCACAGCCAGCACCTGTACCTGCACCAGTAACACAGCTGTACCTATACCTGAGTCTGTACCTATATCACAGCCAGCACCTGTATCTGCACCAGTAACACAGCTGTACCTCTACCTGAGTCTGTACCTATATCACAGCCAGCACCTGTACCTGCACCAGTAACACAGCTGTACCTTTACCTGAGTCTGTACCTTTATCACAGCCAGCACCTGTATCTGCACCAGTAAAACAGCTGTACCTATACCTGAGTCTGTACCTATATCACAGCCAGCACCTGTACCTGCACCAGTAACACAGCTGTACCTATACCTGAGTCTGTACCTTTATCACAGCCAGCACCTGTATCTGCACCAGTAACACAGCTGTACCTATACCTGAGTCTGTACCTATATCACAGCCAGCACCTGTATCTGCACCAGTAACACAGCTGTACCTATACCTGAGTCTGTACCTATATCACAGCCAGCACCTGTACCTGCACCAGTAACACAGCTGTACCTATACCTTAGTCTGTACCTATATCACAGCCAGCACCTGTATCTGCACCAGTAACACAGCTGTACCTATACCTGAGTCTGTACCTATATCACAGCCAGCACCTGTACCTGCACCAGTAACACAGCTGTACCTATACCTGAGTCTGTACCTATATCACAGCCAGCACCTGTATCTGCACCAGTAACACAGCTGTACCTATACCTGAGTCTGTACCTATATCACAGCCAGCACCTGTATCTGCATCAGTAACACAGCTGTACCTATACCTGAGTCTGTACCTATATCACAGCAAGCACCTGTACCTGCACCAGTAACACAGCTGTACCTATACCTGAGTCTGTACCTATATCACAGCCAGCACCTGTATCTGCACCAGTAACACAGCTGTACCTATACCTGAGTCTGTACCTATATCACAGCCAGCACCTGTACCTGCACCAGTAACACAGCTGTACCTATACCTGAGTCTGTACCTATATCACAGCCAGCACCTGTACCTGCACCAGTAACACAGCTGTACCTCTACCTGAGTCTGTACCTATATCACAGCCAACAACTGTATCTGCACCAGTAACACAGCTGTACCTATACCTGAGTCTGTACCTATATCACAGCCAGCACCTGTACCTGCACCAGTAACACAGCTGTACCTCTACCTGAGTCTGTACCTATATCACAGCCAGCACCTGTATCTGCACCAGTAACACAGCTGTACCTATACCTGAGTCTGTACCTATATCACAGCCAGCACCTGTATCTGCACCAGTAACACAGCTGTACCTCTACCTGAGTCTGTACCTATATCACAGCCAGCACCTGTATCTGCAACAGTAACACATCTGTGTATCTCTAGCTGAGTCTGTACCTATATCACAGCCAACAACTGTATCTGCACCAGTAACACAGCTGTACCTATACCTGAGTCTGTACCTATATCACAGCCAGCACCTGTATCTGCACCAGTAACACAGCTGTACCTATACCTGAGTCTGTACCTATATCACAGCCAGCACCTGTATCTGCACCAGTAACACAGCTGTACCTATACCTGAGTCTGTACCTATATCACAGCCAACACCTGTATCTGCAACAGTAACACAGCTGTACCTTTACCTGAGTCTGTACCTTTATCACAGCCAGCACCTGTACCTGCACCAGTAACACAGCTGTACCTATACCTGAGTCTGTACCTATATCACAGCCAACAACTGTATCTGCACCAGTAACACAGCTGTACCTATACCTGAGTCTGTACCTATATCACAGCCAGCACCTGTACCTGCACCAGTAACACAGCTGTACCTCTACCTGACTCTGTAACTGTATAGCAGCCAGCACATGTACCTGTACCTGTTACCCTCCTGTACCTGTATCTGAAGTTATGTTAACACAGCCAGCAGAAGAAATTACATTAACACTATATGGAGTAGGAGAGAAAAGTAATACAATGTTTCTTTTCCATTGTTCTCTCTAAGTATAGGGCTTTGGTTTACAGACAGATATAAGATTAAATATAAGATTGGGACGGTTAATTGGTAATGGCACCGTGTACCAGTGCCTATGAAAAACAAAAGAAGAGAGAAGCTCACACAGAGTACGATTCAAGTGAAGACTTTTATTAGAATGGTGCACACGTAACACACACTGTTGCACTTACTAGAAAGATGAAAAAACAGGCATTTCTAACAGACGCTGTTATGATGTTCCTTCTGGGCTAGTTGTTAACACAATTCGATGGTGATCCGATGGTAGAGTTCCAAACACCGGCTTCAAAACCTGTTCGGCATCCGGACTGCCTCCTACAGGTAACGTGATGCCGGGTATTCAGAAGGTATCAGCTGTCTGTTTAATGTAGAATCCTCGATGCGTTTCCCCTGATCTACGGTCTGGCTTTTTCAAGAGGTTAGGTTAGATTGGTTTAAAACTTGCACCCTTTTGGATTTAAACCCCCCCCACAATATGTCCCGCCCATGATGACACAACATGGGGCGTGTAGATTACTTACATGTTAGTTGATACAATCGCTATTGAGCTGAATTGATACATGACAGTGCATGGGATATTTAAAAACATTGTGACATATTGTAACATAAAAACAATAGTTAATTGCAAAAAAAAAAAATATTATATAAGTTAAAAGAGAATATATTCGCTAAAAAATGCAAATGGTTAAAAATTATGGTACTACTGCATTAAATGCCAGTGTCTACCATTTTAAAACACTGTTTCAGAACCCTGATGATACAATTATAAATACAAAATGATCCTCTATAGAACTTAAAACATACATATATTTTAAAACATAAAAATAAAATATATGCTCTATTATACATTATTACCAAAGAGACACCTGCTGGCCCTATACATATTTGGAATGCAGAGGTTTATATATTTGTGGACATGTGAGATTGTATGCCTCATTTAGATTCTGTTCTGTATTAGACCAAATGAGCTGTTACATTTAAATGAGGGTAGGTCTCTATTGACCAATAGGTTGCCCAACATAACTATAAGGATCACCCTAGCCCTTGTGCGGTTTCAGGTTTCAAAACCCCGCTAACTAGTACATATTTTTATACATAGAGGACGGAAATACATTAAATAGTGCTGTATGTTGGATCACTAGATAAATGATATTATTAAAATCTAATTAGAACTGCGAGGACGATGTACTCAGTGATGTTTTCATACAAAGATATCAACAAATGTAATCTATACCATATGAAGGTGTGTTATAAACTTTTTTTAAATAATGTTGCCTAATGGGAGATGTATAATCAAACTTCCCCATAAAAAGTATATTCTATATTACAACCTATATTATAACCGAAATGTGAGGAATTTCACCTCCTTACTCGTTACACTCATCTTATGCACTTGGGCAAGATATTGATAGAGCCATATTCAAAGAGCATTACATGAATGCTGCCACATCTATATCTATATTTAACCCTAGTGGTTGGAGTGTTTTTAGTTTGTAGATCCACTTTGTTTCTAATCTTCTCAATTTAAGCAGCCTATTAGGTTTAGTAGGTGGTACCCAATCTATCACCTGGACTTTTAATGAATTTTGGGTTACCCCCATCTAAAAAGTGCTTGAAGACACTCACCTAGATTACGAGTTTTGCATTTACAGGGGTGTGGTGCTTACAAGCAGTTTTCCCTCACCACTCACTTGCAGACAGCGCTGGTATTAGGGGGTTTTAGAAACCCGGCGTTAACCGCAAAAAAGTGAGCGAAGAGCAAAATTTAGCTCCACATCTCACCTCAATACCAGCGCTGCTTACGGTAGTGGTGAGCAGGTAAAACGTGCTTGTGCACGATTTCCCCGTAGGTATCAATGGGGGATAGCTGGCTGAAAAAAAACCTAACACCTGCAAAAAAGCAGCGTTCAGCGTCTAGCGCAGCCCGATTGATTCCTATGGGGAAATACTTTTTATGTCTACACCTAACACCCTAACATGAACCCCAAGTCTAAACACCCCTAATCTTACACTTATTAACCCCTAATCTGCTGCCGCCCGACATCGCCGACACCTGCTTTATATTATTAACCACTAATCTGCCGCTCCGGACACCGCCGCCACCTACATTATAGTTATGAACCCCTAATCTGCTGCCCCCAACATCGCCGAACCCTTCATTATATTTATTAACCCCTACTCGCCCCAATGTCACTGCAACCTAACTACATTTATTAACCCCTAATCTGATGCCCCCAACGTCGTCTAACCCTAACCCTAACCCCACCTAACTTAAATATAATTTAAATAAATCTAAATAAAATTAATACAATTCACTAAATTATTCCTATTTAAAACTAAATACTTACCTATAAAATAAAGCCTAAGATAGCTACAATAGAACTAATAGTTACATTGTAGCTATCTTAGGGTTTATTTTTATTTTACAGGCAACTTTGTATTTATTTTAACTAGGTACAATAGTTATTAAATAGTTATTAACTATTTAATAACTTCCTAGTTAAAATAAAGACAAATTTACCTGTAAAATACAACCTAAACTAAGTTACAATTACACCTAACACTAAACTATAATTAAATAAATTAACTAAACTAAATACAATTACAATTTTACAAAATTATCTAAAGGCCGAAAAAAAACACTAAATTGCAGAAAATAATAAAATAATTTCAAGATTTTTAAACTAATTACACCTACTCTAATCCCCCTAACAAAATGAAAAAGCCCCCCAAAATAAAAAAGCCCTACCCTACACTAAATTATAAATTGCCCCAAAGTAATCAGCTCTTTTACCTGTAACAAAAAAATACAAATACCCCCCAATATTAAAACCCACCACCCACACAACCAACCCTACTCTAAAACCCACCCAATCCCCTCTTAAAAAAACCTAACACTAACCCCTTGAAGATCACCTTACCATGAGACGTCTTCACCCAACCGGGCAGAAGTTGTCCTCCAGATGGGCAGAAGTCTTCATCCAAGCCGGGCAGAAGAGGTCCTCCAGATGGGCAGAAGTCTTCATCCAGAAGGCATCTTCTATCTTCATCCATCCGGCGCAGAGCGGGTCCTTCTTCAAGACATCCGATGCGAAGCATCTTCTTCTTTCTTCGTCCGACGACTGAATGAAGGTTCCTTTAAATTAAGTCATTCAAGATGGCATCCCTTCAATTCTGATTGACTGATAGAATTCTATCAGCCAATCGGAATTAGGGTAGAAAAAAATCCTATTGGCTGATACAATTAGCCAATATGATTGAGCTTGCATTCTATTGGCAGATTGGAACAGCCAATAGAATGCCAGCTCAATCCTATTGGCTGATTGGATCAGCCAATAGGATTGAAGTTCAATCCTATTGGCTGATTGCATCAGCCAATAGGATTTTTTCTACCTTAATTCCGATTGGCTGATAGAATTCTATCAGGCAATCGGGATTGAAGGGATGTCATCTTGGATGACGTCATTTAAAGGAACCTTCATTCAATCGTCGGACGAAGAAAGAAGAGGATGCTCTGCGTCGGATGTCTTGAAGATGGACCCGCTCCGTGCCGGATGGATGAAGATAGAAGATGCCGTCTGGATGAATACTTCTGCCCGTCTGGTGGACCACTTCTGCCCGGTTGGGTGAAGACATCTCATGGTAGGGTGATCTTCAAGGGGTTAGTGTTAAGTTTTTTTTTAAGGGGGGATTGGGTGGGTTTTAGAGTAGGGTTGGTTGTGTGGGTGGTGGATTTTAATGTTGGGGGGATTGTACTTTTTTTTTTACAGGTAAAAGAGACGTTTGGGGCAATGCCCCGCAAAAGGCCCTTTTAAGGGCTATTTGTTATTTAGTTTAGGGTAGGGCTTTTTTATTTTGGGGGGCTTTTTTATTTTGTTAGGGGAATTAGAGTAGGTGTAATTAGTTTAAAATTCTTGTAATTATTTTATTATTTTCTGTAATTTAGTGTTTTTTTTCGTACTTTAGATATTTTTTTAAATTGTAATTAATTGTATTTAGTTTAGGTAATTAATTTAATTATAGTGTAGTGTTAGGTATAATTGTAACTTAGTTTAGGTTTTATTTTACAGGTAAATTTGTCTTTATTTTAACTAAGTAGTTATTAAATAGTTAATAACTATTTAATATCTATTGTACCTAGTTAAAATAAATACAAAGTTGCCTGTAAAATAAAAATAAACCCTAAGCTAGCTACAATATAACTATTAGTTATATTGTAGCTAGCTTAGGGTTTATTTTTTCGGTAAGTACAGGAAGCCCTCAGTTTACGCCGGGGTTAGGTTCCAGTCCAGAAGGAATGGTTGTAAATTAAAACCGTTGTAAATAGAAACCCAGTTTATAATGTAAGTCAATGGGAAGTGAGGGAGTTAGGTTCCAGGCCCCTCTAAAAATTGTCATAAGTAACACCTAATACATTATTTTTAAAGCTTTGAAATGAAGACTTTAATTGCTGAACAGCATTATAAACCTAATAAAATATTCACACATCACAGAATATATAATTAAACTAAGTTAAATGAACAAAAACATTCGATTAACAGCATTATAAACCTAATAAAATAATCACACAACACAGACTTTACTGCAAACAGTTATTTCTGTGCATTCCAATCTGGATTGATTTATAGACAGGAAGATCTTGTTCCTTTGAAATCTGCTCGATAGCTCAGGTCTGGTTAAACTGATTAATTTCAGCTTGCTTGGCTTGCATATCTTTGCTGCAACACAAGCGGATAGCTCCACCTACTGGCTATTTTAATAAATGCACTGCTTCTCAATGCTTTTCAATAGCAGTCACATGACTGAAAAAAAAGGTTGTTATTCTGAAACGGTGCAAATTGAACTGTTGTAAACCGAGGGCCACCTGTATTTAGTTTTAAATAGGAATAATTTAGCTAATTATAGAAATTTTATTTAGATTTATTGTAATTATATTTGTTAGTAGGGTTTAGGGTTAGGGTTAGACTTAGATTTAGGGGTTAATACATTTAATATAGTGGCAGCGACGATGGGGTCGGCAGATTAGGGGTTAATAAATGTTGGTAGGTGTCGGCGATGTTAGGGCTGGCAGATTAGGGGTTAATAATATTTAAATAGTGTTTGCGATTTGGGAGTGCTACGGTTTAGGGATTAATATATTTATTATAGTGGCGGCGATGTCCGGTTCGGCAGATTAGGGGTTTAAAATTTTATTTTTGTGTTTGCGATGTGGGGGAGCTCGGTTTAGGGGTTAATATGTAGTTTGTGGGAGTTAGTGTACTTTTAGCACTTTAGTTAAGAGTTTTATGCTACGACGTTGTAGTGTAAAACTCTTAACTACTGACTTTTAAATGCGGTTTCAGTCTTGACAGGATAGGGTCTACCGCTCACTTTTGGTTAGACTTGTAATACCGGCGTTATGCAAGTCCCATTGAAAATATAGGATACGCAATTGACGTAAGTGGATTTACGGCATTTCCGAGTCTGGCCAAAAAAGTGAGCGGTGAGCCTGTCATTTCAAGACTCGTAATACCAGCTGGCGTTAAAAAGCAGCGTTGGGACCTCTCAAAGCTGCTTTTTAAACCTAACGCACAACTCGTAATCTAGCCGATCGTGTTTAAGAAGTTTTTCTTTTATGTTATATATGTGTTTGTTTGTTCTTCGTCTGATCTTTCTTTTTGTGCGGCCTACATAAAGTAGGCCACACCCACACTGTAATAGATATACCACATATGTGGAATCACTATTACTCCTGAAAACTATATTGCATGTTTCTGTTAGCTCTGAATTGGAGAAGGTTGGTGATTTATTTACATGTCCACACATATTACATCTGGCTTTCCCACATTTTAAAGTGCCTTTCCATTCTGTCAGCCAGTTGTCTTTAGCTGAATTGTTGGACTCTTTTGACTTTTTCTTAGGCCTAGATTTAGAGTTCTGCGGCCAAAGGGGTGCATTAGCTACGCATGCTTTTTTCTGGCCGTACCTTTTAAATACCGCTGGTATTGAGAGTTCACAGAATGGCTGCGTTAGGCTCCAAAAAAGGAGCATATAGCATATTTACCGCAACTTCAACTCTCGATACCAGCGGTGCTTACGGACGCGGCCAGCTTCAAAAACGTGCTTGTGCACGATTCCCCTGAAAAAAAACTAACACCTGCAAAAAAGCCGCGTTCAGCTCCTAATGCAGCCCCATTGTTTGCTATGGGGAAACACTTCCTACGTCTGCACCTAACACTCTAACATGTACCCCGAGTCTAAACACCCCTAACCTTACACTTATTAACCCCTAATCTGCCACCCCCGCTATCGCTGACACCTGCATATTTTTTTTAACCCCTAATCTACCGCTCCGTAAACTGCTGCTACTTACATTATCCCTATGTACCCCTAATCTGCTGCCCCTAACACCGCCAACCCCTATATTATATTTATTAACTCCTAATCTGCCCCCCACAACGTCGCCTCCACCTGCCTACACTTATTAACCCCTAATCTGCCGAGCGGACCGCACCGCTATTATAATAAAGTTATTAACCCCTAATCCGCCTCACTCCCGCCTCAATAACCCTATAATAAATAGTATTAACCCCTAATCTGCCCTCCCTAACATCGCCGACACCAAACTTCAAACATTAACCCCTAATCTGCCGACTGGAGCTCACCGCTATTCTAATAAATCTATTAACCCCTAAAGCTAAGTCTAACACTAACACCCCCTAAATTAAATATAATTTAAATCTAACGAAATAAATTAACTCTTATTAAATAAATTATTCCTATTTAAAGCTAAATACTTACCTGTAAAATAAATCCTAATATAGCTACAATATAAATTATAATTATATTATAGCTATTTTAGGATTTATATTTATTTTACAGGTAACTTTGTATTTATTTTAACCAGGTACAATAGCTATTAAATAGTTAAGAACTATTTAATAGCTAAAATAGTTAAAATAATTACAAAATTACCTGTAAAATAAATCCTAACCTAAGTTACAATTAAACCTAACACTACACTATCAATAAATTAATTAAATAAAATACCTACAATTACCTACAATTAAACCTAACACTACACTATCAATACATTAATTAAATACAATATCTACAAATAAATACAATGAAATAAACTAACTAAAGTACAAAAAATAAAAAAGAACTAAGTTACAAAAAATAAAAAAATATTTACAAACATCAGAAAATATTACAACAATTTTAAACTAATTACACCTACTCTAAGCCCCCTGTTCCGATCAGCCAATAGAATGCGAGCTCAATCTGATTGGCTGATCGTATCAGCCAATCGGATTGAACTTGATTCTGATTGGCTGATTCCATCAGCCAATCAGAATTTTCCTACCTTAATTCCGATTGGCTGATAGAATCCTATCAGCCAATCGGAATTCGAGGGACGCCATCTTGGATGACGTCCCTTAAAGAAACCGTCATTCGTCGGGAAGTCGTCGGTGAAGATGGATGTTCCGCGTCGGCGGGATGAACATGGATCCGGAAGAAAGAAGATTGAAGATGCCGTTGATAGAAGACTTCAGCCGGATCATGGACCTCTTCAGCTCCCGCTTGGATGAAGACTTCAGCCGGATCATGGACCTCTTCAGCTCCCGCTTGGATGAAGACTTCAGCCGGATCATGGACATCTTCAGCCCCCCGCTTGGGCTTGGATCAAGACATCGGAGGAGCTCTTCTGGATTGATCGGTGAACCTGGTATGGTGAAGATAAGGTAGGAAGATCTTCAGGGGCTTAGTGTTAGGTTTATTTAAGGGGGGTTTGGGTTAGATTAGGGGTATGTGGGTGGTGGGTTGTAATGTTGGGGGGGGTATTGTATGTGTTTTTTTTACAGGCAAAAGAGCTGAATTCTTTGGGGCATGCCCCGCAAAGGGCCCTGTTCAGGGCTAGTAAGGTAAAAGAGCTTTGAACTTTTGTAATTTAGAATAGGGTAGTGCATTTTTTTTATTTTGGGGGTCTTTGTTATTTTATTAGGGGGCTTAGAGTAGGTGTAATTAGTTTAAAATTGTTGTAATATTTTTCTTATGTTTGTAAATATTTTTTTATTTTTTGTAACTTAGTTCTTTTTTATTTTTTGTACTTTAGTTAGTTTATTTCATTGTATTTATTTGTAGATATTGTATTTAATTAATTTATTGATAGTGTAGTGTTAGGTTTAATTGTAGGTAATTGTAGGTATTTTATTTAATTAATTGATAGTGTAGTGTTAGGTTTAATTGTAATTTAGGTTAGGATTTATTTTACAGGTAATTTTGCAATTATTTTAACTATTTTAGCTATTAAATAGTTCTTAACTATTTAATAGCTATTGTACCTGGTTAAAATAAATACAAAGTTAACTGTAAAATAAATATAAATCCTAAAATAGCTATAATATAATTATAATTTATATTGTAGATATATTAGGGTTTATTTTACAGGTAAGTATTTAGCTTTAAATAGGAATAATTTATTTAATAAGAGTTAATTTATTTCGTTAGATTTAAATTATATTTAATTTAGGGGGGTGTTAGGGTTAGACTTAGCTTTAGGGGTTAATCCATTTATTACAGTAGCAGCGAGATTCGGTCGGCAGATTAGGGGTTAATAATTGAAGTTAGGTGTCGGCGATGTTAGGGAGGGCAGATTAGGGGTTAATACTATTTGTTATAGGGTTATTGAGGCGGGAGTGAGGCGGATTAGGGGTTAATAACTTTATTATAGTAGCGGTGAGATCCGCTCGGCAGATTAGGGGTTAATAAGTGTAGGCAGGTGGAGGCGACGTTGAGGGGGGCAGATTAGGGGCTAATAAATATAATATAGGAGTCGGCGGTGTTAGGGGCAGCAGATTAGGGGTACTTAAGGATAACGTAAGTAGCGGCGCTTTGCGGTCGGCAGATTAGGGGTTAATTATTGTAGGTAGCTGGCGGCGACGTTGTGGGGGGCAGGTTAGGGGTTAATAAATATAATATAGGGGTCGGCGGTGTTAGGGGCAGCAGATTAGGGGTACATAAGTATAACGTAGGTGGCGGTCGGCAGATTAGGGGTTAAAAAAATTTAATCGAGTGGCGGCGATGTGGGGGGACCTCGGTTTAGGGGTACATAGGTAGTTTATGGGTGTTAGTGTACTTTAGAGCACAGTAGTTAAGAGCTTTATAAACCGGGGTTAACCCAGAAAGCTCTTAACTACTGACTTTTTTCTGCGGCTGGAGTTTTGTCGTTAGATTTCTAACGCTCACTTCAGCCACGACTCTAAATACCGGAGTTAGAAAGATCCCATTGAAAAGATAGGATACGCAATTGACGTAAGGGGATCTGCGGTATGGAAAAGTCGCGGCTGAAAAGTGAGCGTTAGACCCTTTAATGACTGACTCCAAATACCAGAGGGCGGTAAAAAACAGCGTTAGGAGCCTCTAACGCTGGTTTTGACGGCTACCGCCCAACTCTAAATCTAGGCCTTAGTTCTTAATTTACTTGGTGCTAAAATATTTTTTAAACCTTTTCCCTTTTTATAAGTAAAAATAGGTTTATCGTTCAAACATGATCCTAATAAGGGGTCTGTTTTTAGAAGGGGCCAATGTTTTCTAAAAATGTTTTCCAGCTTTCTTGAGACCTCATTATATGTGGTGATAAATCTGATGGGTTTGATATCTGTAGAAAGGGATTTAACTAATTCACTGTGAATACTTGTCCCTAAGGGTTCATTTGTCTGTCTCTCTGTTTTCTCAAAAAGAGAATTTCTATCTTTGTTAGAAGCTTTATTTCTAGCTGATCTAATGTTTTCTAAGCTGTATCCCTTTACAAATTTTTTTTTTCAAGAATAGCAGCTTCACTGTTAAAATTCATCTATATGTGTGCAGTTCCTTTATAACCGAAGGAACTGACTATAGGGAACATTGTCCATCCAACATTTTTTGTGTGCACTCTTAGCTTGGATATAACTATTCCCATCTGTTATTTTCCTATAGTTCTTAACTGCTATTTTTCCTTATGAGTCTTTATAGAGAAACAATTTGAGAATAAGATTTTGTGAATTTAAGTTTATAATTATTGTTATTAATGTATTCTATGAAGTTGTCTATTAGTTTTACTTTACCTTTCCACAAGATTAAAATATCGTCAATATATCTCCCATATTTGACTATATTTTGATGGAAGGGATTATTGTTCCAGATATGTTCTGTCTCAAAAACATTGACATACAAATTTGCATAAGAGGGGACAAAAGTAGTCCCCATTGCCGTCCCTCGTGTCTGCAAATAAAATGTATTCTCAAAAAGGAAATAGTTGTGCTGAAGAATAAAATTCATACAATCAACTAAAAAATCTGTATGGTGCATAGGACTCTGCCACTTCATCAGTGCCTGTCTGATTTAGGATGTGTGTCTGCTCAGTGGTGCTTTGGGTTAATATAATACTGTAATAAAATGCTATTTATCGATTCTGTAATGAGTTTGTCCATTTAAAATGGGCAAGTTCATTACAGAATTGATATAAATAACATTTATGGATTAAAGGCAGGAATAGCATAAAGAATAAACTTAATTATTGGACAGTAATCGAACATATTTGTTTACTGCCTTAAAACATAATGCTTTGATTTTTTTTTACCCCTTAACGACCGACGACGTATAGGGTATGTCCTGCAAAAAAAGAACGTTAATGACCAAGGACGTACCCTGTACGTTGTCAGCTAAACTGAGCGCTGGAAGCGATCAAGTTCGCTTCCAGCCTCTCTAACAGTATTGCAGCGATGCCTTGATGTCGAGGCATCCTGCAATACTGTTCCCAACTGCCGGGACTGGATTGATCAATCCCCCACGAGTGATCACTTCCGGTTTCGCTCCACGTGGAGCCCGGCAGTCTACAGAGCATCGGAAGCGATTGGACAGGCTTCCGATGCTTGGCTTGTGTGCCAACTGCCTCGGTGAGTCGAGGCACTTAGTTAGGTAGAAAATAATAATAAAAAATATAAAAAAAGTTTTTTATTTTATAAAATAAAAGCCCCATATAGCCCCCTTCCCCCACCCCCATGAGGCTTCCAAGATGGCGATGCCCAGTGCATCATGGGGCTTCTGGGGGTGTCCCTAGCCTGCCTCATCATAGGGGTAAGCTAGGGTCACCCAATCTGAGCCTTCCAAAAAAAAAAATTATAATAAAATATCCCATTTGTCTGTTCATGTCAATATTTGTAAATATTGACTCTGATCAGTGTGGATCTCCCTCCCTCTCCTCACTTGCGTTTTTGTTGGAGAGAGATCCAAAGGCTCTTTTCAGAGTCATTTAGCTAATTTAATTTAATTTTCAAAGCCATTACCCCTAGCTTGCCAGTGATCACTATAAATCACTGGCAGTAGCATAGCTGTACTTTTTTGCAGTCTGTGCATTTTTTTAGGGGTTCATTTTTTTGTAATTTTTTGAGAGACCCAAAGGCTCTTTTCTGAACCATTTAGCTAGTTTAATTTTCAGCACCATTAACCCCTAGCTTGCCAGTGATCACTATAAATCACTGGCAGTAGCATAGCTGTACTTTTTTGCTGTCTGTGCATTTTTTTAAGGGTTAATTTTTTTTGTCGTAATTTTTTGAGAGACCCAAACACTCTTTTCAGAACCATTTAGCTAGTTTAATTTTCAGCACCATTAACCCCTAGCTTGCCAGTGATCACTATATATCACTGGCAGTAGCATAGCTGTACTTTTTTGCTGTCTGCATTTTTTTAGGGGTTAATTTTTTTATTGTAATTTTTTGGAGAGACCCAAAGGCTCTTTTCAGAGTCATTTAGTTAATTAAGTTAATTTAAATTAAAATTTTGTGTGGATTTTGTTTTTAGTAATTTTTTTCTGTGACATATACAATAATGTCACAGAAAACATATAGTGCTGAGGAGGCATATGCCATCCTTGCATCAGCGTCAGATGCCTCTATGTCTGACTCAGACCCCAATTTTGACCCTGCCATATGCTCAGATACATCATTAGATGCAGTCTCAACTGATAGTGATGTATATGTGGCTGCTAGCCCCCCTGCCAGAAGGAAGCGTGTTGCTGCCATTGCTGCTGAAGATTGGGTAAGGCCTCATCTCCAGAGGCCAGATATCCCACCCTTCACGGCAAATCCTGGCATCAATGTAGATGCTGCACGATTTAGCCCCCAGCAGTTTCTGGAGGTGTTTCTGGGTGATGATGTATTGGGGAACATTGTCGCCTAAACTAATTTATATGCCCATCAGTTCCATGCTGCAACACCTGAAACATATTTGGCAAAGCAGCAATGGGCCCCCATCAATGTGCCAGAATTTAAAAAATTCTGGGCATTGACTATGCTGATGGGCATCATAAAGAAACCCTCCATTCGCTTCTACTGGAGCAGTAGCCCCATCTGCTCTACCCCCATTTTCTCCCAGAGTATGTCGAGGAAGAGATATGAAATGATTCTACATTTCATGCACTTCAGCGACAACAGCCTGTGCCCCAATAGGGAGCATCCCCAGTATGACAAGCTGTAGAAAATCCACCCCCTGATTACCCACTTTTCTGCCAGGTTTGCAGAGGCTTATACACCTGGAAGGAATATATGCGTTGATGAATCCCTGATGAAGTATAAGGGAAGGCTGGGATTCAAGCAGTATATTCCTTCCAAGTGCTCCAGGTATGGGGTAAAGCTGTATAAGCTCTGTGAAAGCGAGACTGGGTATACTCAGGCCTTCCGGGTGAATGAGGGAAAGGATAGCCACCTTGACCCTCCAGGTTGCCCAGAACATATGGGAACCATTGGAAAGATTGTCTGGGACCTGATATTACCCCAAATAAACAAAGGGTACTTTTACTTAGACAAGTTTTATACAAGTGTCCTTTTGTTCAAGCTACTGTATTGCTTTGATACAGTAGCTTGCAGTACAAATTAAAAGAACTGCGCAGGTTTCCCAGGACAAATTGCATGCACCCGGCTACGAAGGGGGGAGACCTTAGTTCTGTGCCAAGAGGAGCTGTTGGCACTTAAGTACAGAGACAAGAAGGATGTATACCTTCTTACCACCATCCACACAGAGAGGACGGTGGCGGTCTCTGTACGTGGCAGAGCTGAGATCATAAGGAAGCCAGTGTGCATCAAGTCTTATAACCAGCATATGGGTGGGGTTGATCTGGCAGATCAGCTGCTGCAGACCTACCTTATGCGGAGGACAAGGGCCTGGTACAAAAAGGTTGCAATTTACTCAATGCAGTTTGCAACCCACAATGCTGTTTTGTTGTTCAAAAAAGCAAACCCTGGAATTTTTATAGTTTCAGCTCCAGATCATTTCGGAGATTTTGTACCAAGATTCTTTTTTTGGTTATGTTTACTGATAGAGTTTTCTTGGGGTTTTTTTTTTCATACTTTTACTGTGCCAGATTTTTACATTTCACTACTTTTTATAAGTTCTAAAATTTGGGCTGTTTTTTTTTTTTTTACCAAAACCCCTGTCAAATCTATGCATGGGGGGCATAGGTGTACTCAGGGTGCCTTGCAGAAAAACAATCTGGAGTTTTTTTTTTTTGCAATAACTTACGACAGTCTCTCCTATCATAGTCAAAAAATCAATGTGTGTGTAAAAATGAATATTAAAAAATTACCACCATACAGTTTCTCCATTATTTTTTTGGCTAAAACAGTTGCATCAAAGGCATCAAAGCACACCATATATAATACCTTGGGGTGTCAACATTTCAAAAATATACACTTTCATGGCAATAAATAAAAATAGGGTATGTGATAGGCCCCAAACTAAAGATAGGCCTATCAGAAGAAATACTCTCACTTTTAACTAAAATTACAAGTCATAAAATTGTAACATAACCTTCCCAAAATCCTGGCAAACCTATGCATGGGGGGCATAGGTGTACTCAGGGTGCCTTGCAGAAAACAACCTGAAGTGTTTTTTTGCAATAACGTACAACAGGATCTCCTAAATCATAGCCAAAAAACAATGTATGTGTAAAAATTAAAAAATACCACCACACATTTTCTCCATTTTTTTTTGCTAAAACAGTTGCATCAAAGGCATTTAAAACACCCCATATACAATACCTTGGGTTCTCAACTTCTGAAATATATGCACGTTCATGGCAAGCAAATAAATTGGGGTATGTAAAAAAGCACCCCAAAAGAAGATAGTCAAAGAAGATATGTTAAATTTGAAAAAATTACAAACACATGTCAGAAGTTTGGCATTGCAAACCCCAACCAACCCACCAAACCTATGCATAGGTGGTATCACTGTATTTAGGAGATGATCTTGCTGAACAAATATTGATGTGTTCTTTGGCATTAACACATAACGGGAACTTAGAATCCATGCCTAAAGTACAATTTGTGTGAAAAATAACGCAAACAAATAAAATGACTACCCAAAAGTCTGACAAAGACTGTTGGTTGAATTAGTGCATGGAAAGTTTTAAAATACCTGCATTTCAAATACCCTAGGGTGTCTACTTTTCAAAAATATATGGTTTGATGGGGGTAAATTACATTGGCCGGCTTCAGAAATGACCTAAATAGGACATGGGTGCATGATGACAGATGTGAAAATTCCAAGTTGGAAAACTGGAATGGGCCCCCTAAAAACAAGGCCTTTTTGCCTCGAGAACCTAAAAAACCTATTCATGGGTTGTATCACTGTACTCAGGAGATGTTGTTGAATACATATTGAGGTATTATTTTGCAGTAACATATAACAGGAACTAAGAATCCTTGCCTTAAGTACAATGTGTGTGAAAAATAACACAAAATAATGACTACCAAAAAGTTTGACAAAGACTGGTGGTTGAATTAGTGCATGAAAATTTTAAAATACCAGCATTTGAATTACCCTAGGGTGTCTACTTTTCAAAAACATATGGTTTGATGGGGGTAAATTACATTGGTCGGATTCAGAAATGACCCAAATAGGACATGGGTGCATGATGACAGATGTGAAAATTCCAAGTTGGAAAACTAGAATGCATCCCCTAAAAATAAGGTCTTTTAGCCCCCTGAGAACCCAATAAACCTATTCATGGGTGGTATCACTGTACTCAGGAGATGTCGTTGAACACATATTAAGGTGTTTTTTTGCAGTAACACATAACAGGAACTAATAATTCATGCCTAAACTATAATGTGTGTAAAAAATAGCACAAAAAAATGACTACCCAAAAGATTGACAAAGACTGATGGGTGCATGATGACAGATGTGAAAATTTCAAGTTGGAAAACTGGAATGTGCCACTAAAATTAAGGCCTTTTAGCCCCCTGAGAACCCAATAAACCTATTCATGGGTGGTATCACTGTACTCAGGAGATGTCGTTGAACACATATTAAGGTGTTTTTTTGCAGTAACACATAACAGGAACTAATAATTCATGCCTAAACTATAATGTGTGTAAAAAATAGCACAAAAAAATGACTACCCAAAAGATTGACAAAGACTGATGGGTGCATTATGACAGATGTGAAAATTCCAAGTTGGAAAACTGGAATGCGCCCCCTAAAAATAAGTCTTTTTAGCCCCCTGAGAACCCAACAAACCTATTCATGGGTGGTATCACTGTACTCAGAAGATGTTCTTGAACACATATTGAGGTATTTTTTTTTTTAGTAACACATAACAGGAACTAAGAATCCATGACTAAAGTACAATGTGTGTGAAAAATAACACAAAATAATGACTACCCAAAAGTTTGACAAAGAGTGGTGGTTGAATAAGTGCATGGGAAGTGTTAAAATACCAGCATTTGAAATACCCTAGGGTGTCTACTTTTCAAAAACATATGGTTTGATGGGGGTAAATTACATTGGCCGGATTCAGAAATGACCCAAATAGGACATGGGTGCATGATGACAGATGTGAAAATTCTAAGTTGGAAAGCTAGAATGCATCCCCTAAAAATAAGGTCTTTTAGCCCCCTGAGAACCCAACAAACCTATTCATGGGTGGTATGACTGTACTCAGGAGATATTGTTGAACACATATTGAGGTGTTTTTTTGCAGTAACACATAACAGGAACTAAGAACCCATGCCTAAAGTATAATGTGTGTGAAAAATAACACAAAAAAATGACTACCCAAAAGTTTGACAAAGACTAATGGTTGAATTAGTGCATGGAAAGTGTTAAAATACCTGCATTTCAAATACCCTAGGGTGTCTACTTTTAAAAAATATACGGTTTGATGGGGGTAAATTACATTGGCCGTCTTCAGAAATTACCTAAATAGGACATGGGTGCATGACGACAGATGTGAAAATTCCAAGTTGGAAAACTGGAATGTGCCCCTAAAATTAAGGCCTTTTAGCCCCCTGAGAACCCAATAAACCTATTCATGGGTGGTATCACTGTCCTCAGGAGATGTCGTTTAACACATATTGGGGTGTTATTTGGCAGTAACCCTTAACATTCTCCGTAAATGTATTCTTAAATTGCTATTTTGTAAAAAACAATCACTTTTTTTTTTCTTCCAAATTTGGCATATATCGGTGGTAAAATGGTTGCATTAAAAGAGTCAAAATACCCCAAGATTAATACCTTAGTTTGTCTTCTTTTTAAAAATATATATACATGTGAAGGGTTATTCAGGGATTCCTGACAGATATCAGTGTTACAATGTAACTATCGCTAATTGTGAAAAAAAAAAATGCTTTGGAAAAAGCAAAGTGCTACTTGTACTTATTGCCCTATAACTTGCAAAAAAAGCAAAGAACATGTAAACATTGGGTATTTCTAAACTCAGGACAAAATTTAGAAACTATTTAGCATGGGTGTTTTATGTTAGTTGTAGAAGTGTAACAGATTTTGGGGGTCAAAGTTAGAAAAAGTGTGTTTTTTTTCATTTTTCCTTATATTTTAATATTTTTTTATAGCAAATTATAAGATATGATGAAAATAATGGTATCTTTAGAAAGTCCATTTAATGGCGAGAAAAATGGTATATAATATGTGTGGGTACAGTAAATGAGTAAGAGGAAAATTACAGCTAAACACAAACACCGCAGAAATGCAAAAATAGCCTTGGTCCCAAACGGTCAGAAAATGGAAAAGTGCTGTGGTCCTTAAGGGGTTAATGACACTAGCATGACATCAGTATTGCATAGAAACACACTGTATTTTTTAGACACAAAGACAACTCCCACAGGCTACAGCTGCATTGTTAAAAGGGACATGAAACCCAATTTTTGTCTTTCAGGATTCAGACAGAACATACAATTTTAAACAACTTTGCAATTTACTTCTATTATCAAATTTGCTTCATTCCCTTTATGTCCTTTGCTGAAGGATCAGCAATGCACTACTGACAACTAGTTTAACACATCTAGTCAGCCATGCACAAGAGACAAATTTGTGCAGACACCAATCACCAGTTATCTCCCACTAGAGTAGGATATGTGCATATTCTTTTTCAACAATGGATACCAAGAGAACAAAGCATTTTTGAAAATAGAAGTGAATTTAAAAGTGTCTTAAAGTGACATGCTGTATCTGAATCAAGCAAGTTTACCTTTCCTATGTTATTATTATTATTATTATTATTATTATTATTATTATTATTATGCTACAAATAATATATAGCAATATTAAGCTATAGACACACATTATATGCGTGTTATCAAAAGTTGAGATTACAATGCCTCCTGCTTCCTAATAAAAACAAGTTTAAAAAGTGTAAATTAATGTCTTCTCTTTTTATTTATAAGGTAGTAAATGTTCCATACAATAAGGTTGAAATATATTTGCTTAGAAAAAAATTGAATGGCCGTGAATTTTTTTTACCTTGCACCTGGTCTGAGAAACCCTAGAGTCGGCCTTGCTTTTAATAATCTACGTTGTGCTAGATTATGAGTGGCGAGCTAATTGTTGCGTGCAAGCGATAAGGGATTTATCGTGCCTCTTTGAGCGCAATGGAAGTTACACGTGTTTGCTCGAGCACAATTTAATTTAACACATGTCGGGATATCGAGACTTCAGAGCTCTGATTAACTGATGGTCGAGACAAAAAAAGTTGCATGAAACACACCAAAAATACATTTAAAAGTACAGTAACACTCATGCAAACACTGTCTAATAAACATATTAAAAAAAAAATATTGCATAAAAAGCTACAAGGGTTTAAAGCTATGAGGAGGCATATTTAACAAATGTCTTGCGGACCTGATCCGACAGTGCGGATCAGGTCCGCAAGACATCACTGAATGCGGAGAGCAATACACTCTCTGTATTCAGAATTGCACCAGCAGCTCACAAGAGCTGCTGGTGCAACGCCACCCCCTGCGGACTCGCGGCCAATCAGGGGGTGTCAATCAACTTCACCCAGCAATGATTCTAACCTTCTCCCAGCTGATGAGTGGCAAAAACCACGAAACAGTCTGTCCTGGGATGGTTATGAATCACTGCACTAACCCTAGCTAAGTTTATAAGCTGTGTGAACAGCGATACTTTGGCGTAAAGGGAACCTGCTGAAAAGCAGACTGAAGTAAAAAGGTGTGTCATTGTATACTTAATTTGCATATCTTACCCAGAATCCTTTGCTGCATTGGAAACAGTGTAATTCAGAGGTTTTCTGTGGGAAAACAAGCCTCTCGGCCTGTCTAGATTTGTTAATGAACTACACAATGAGTTATTTTTTCTATATTTTGTGCGTAGTGGAGGATTTTAAACTCACCTTTTATCTCCCCCTAATTTAAAATGTTGTTGTATATATATATATATATATATATATATATATATCTATCAGAAAAAAAATAGCTTTAGTTCCAATAGGTGTAATTAAATAGCCAACAAGTCATGGACAGCCCCTTTTAAAAATACAAATAAGAGCAACGAGGATCTAAATAATTCTATCAAAAAATAAAATAAGGCTTAAATATTATAGCAAGCTTGCAAACAATATAGGAGAATCTTGTCAAGTTCTTAAACACAGCAATATTTATTAATATCACATCTTAATAGGTAGATAAATGAGCAAAATAAAACTTGGAGCTCCACTAAAATTAGAAAGTAATATATACGGAAGGGGTACACCTTATACTAACATAATTGGCAGTCCCGACAGAAAAGGCCTGTTTTGTTGGGTCTTCCAATTAAGTTGCTATAATATATATATGTATATAAATTTCAAAGGAGATACAGGAATCCCAGAAAAAAATAGTAGTTTAAAGCTTGTGAGTTAGAGCAAACATTTCCAAACAATATTGTTTATCCGGTATAGACACTATGCACACAGCACTTTAGTAAGATTCACATAGAATATTTATTGAAAAAAAGGGACAAAAAAAGGGACAAAGGGACAACTTATTAGAATAAGACGAATATGTACAGACCTGGATAAAATTGATAGACATTCACTAGATCTAATTAAAAGATTGGAACAAAGAGGCAATAAAAGAGACATGTTGCAACAACTTAGACAACAAGTCAGAGATATGAACAGGGACAACTTGCTTAAAAACAAAAATAAAAATAATAAAAAAAGGAAGCAAATTGTGGCAGATGATGTGAAATGTATTACTCAATTCAGTAACCAGTTTACAAGCATTAAGAATATAATAAATACAAATCTTGAAATTTTGACCCTTTACCAGGATTGCAAAGCCATCTTGGACAGGGGTATAAAATTCATCTCTAAAAAAGCACACACAATTGGAAGCCGGTTGATCAGTTATGTCTATAATTCTGAATCAAAATCTAAAGAGACTTGGTTGGCAAGAAAAGGTTTTTTTCGATGTGGCAGACACTGTAATGTATGTAAAATAGGGGATACAATTGTATCGACTTCCAATGGCTATACACACAACATAAAATACAGGCTAGACTGTTGTTCTAAATATGTCATCTATCTAATCACTTGTGAGATTTGTGGGAAACAATACACTGGATCCACTAGTAGAAATCTGAAGGATAGAATACGTGAGCATTTAACCTCTATTGAAAGGGACCCCCCAAAAACTCCGGTGGCCAAACATTTGAACTTACACCCAGAAAACAAAAAAGCTTTAAGATTTCAAGCTATTGATTATATCCCTATAAATAAGAGAGGAGGAGACAGATATAAAACATTGTTGGATGTTGAAGTACAATGGATTTTTAGATTAGAAACGAAAGAACCCAAAGGTATCAATCTTAGGTGGGACCTTGACCTATATCAGGGGATGTAATTTTACTTGACAAACAATGGCGGTTGCCCTGTGGGTAAACAAGGTGAAGTTTTGGATTTAAGCCAATCCTAACTAGTAAAAAAATCTAATAATATTTACAACATGTCTACTATGAATATATTCTGGTTAGTTTATACCAATAGGATACCCAAAATCCAACTAAAAAAAGTTGCATTACATGTAAATATTGAGACCTTCTTTTTCTCATACTAGCCTATACAATGTATTGTCTATGATTTAAATTGAGCCCACTATTGGTTTTATATTTCTCTCTTCATACAAACAAACTGAACTGGTTTTACCTTTTATTAAAAACATTTTATGTATATTTGTATACACGAGTTATTCTAATATTATAACAATCGTTCTTTTTCTTTGTACTGTTGTATTCTTTTTCTTCCTTTTTCTACTACTTTTCTACTATTCTGTTGCCAACATGTATCAATTTTCAGAGTGGTTTTTTGTTTCAGTTATTGTGTATGCTGAAATTTGTTATTGTAACTAGGTAGTTATACATGCTGTTACATTAGTAGAATTTTGTCGATATTTAATTATTTTGTATAACATAATTTAATTTATTTCTTTTTCTTTTTGTCTCGTTTTGTGACTAATATTGGAGTTTGTATAACACATTCATTGGCTATACCCGCTAGAGTTTTGATCTAGCTGCAATCAATCACTATTAGCTGTATGCTTTTTGCATTGGCCAGAGTGTATGTTCGTCAGCTGCAACCTCAATTTTATGACGTTTTGGGTTGGGGAAGTGATCTAAGGTAACGATGGGTATTTAATCCCAGATTGATCTCCTCCCAATTTATCTTTGAAAAAGCGCCAACCGGCGTGAAACGCGTCAGATGACGTCATTTACCTCCCTATCTGTCTTCTTTACCGTGAGTGACTGCGTTAACCGCAGCTCCTGTGTGAACTTTTAAACTTTTTTTCAATAAATATTCTATGTGAATCTTACTAAAGTGCTCTGTGCATAGTGTCTATACCGGATAAACAATATTGTTTGGAAATGTTTGCTCTAACTCACAAGCTTTAAACTACTAATTTTTTCTGGGATTCCTGTAGCACCTTTGAAATTTATTTTCAGCTGCCTTGTGTGTGCTGACTCCATGCTGTGTGGACGATGGCTTTTGGTCTCCCAGGATTAGTGTGTCTCTTTACCCATGTAACCTAACTATCGTTGTCTTTATATATATGTATATATATATATATATATGTGTCTGTTTATATATATATATCTAGTTTACAATCATATATCTATACTATAATTGCGTTTGTAATGTCCGTCACCGTCGGCAGTTGTGCACGCATCCTCAAAGGAATGTTGGCAGTGCGAGGCAGCCAACAGAACGTTGGCTGCGCACGCAGCCAAAGAATACACCCGGATGCACCCTGAAAATGTCAGGGTGGTGAAAGAATCCACCTTCGGTGGATTCTTTCACCACCTGGCCATTTTCGGAATGCACCGGGATGCAGCAAAGGCAAATGGAGCATTAAGCAATAAGTATTAAAAAAAAAAAAACGCCCGCAATCACTATTAAAAAACAAAAAAACATCCTCCCGCACGAAGTATTAAGAAAAAAATAAACTTACCGCCCGCACAAGGTATTAAGAAAAAAACAACTACCTAATAAAATTATTAACCCCAAATCCACAAACCCCAGCATCGCAAACTACCTAATAATCCATTAACTCCTAAACCACCAACCCCCCCACAACGCATTAAACCTAATTTACCTATTAACTTTTACGCCGCCAACCCCCACAACACAAAAAACTAATTTAATGACTAAGCCCCCTAACCTAACATCCCCCTAAATTAACCCCTTAATTACAATAAAAATAAACTACATTACAATAAAAAATCCCCAAAAAATTAGATTAATCTAATTACAAAAAATAAAAAAGTCTAACTTTGCAAAAAATAATAAACACATTATCCAAAAAACAACAACCCAATCCATATGAAAAAGAAAAAGCCCCCCAAAATTAAAACACCCCCTAATCTAATGCTAAACTACCAATAGCCCATAAAATAGCTTTTTGTAGGGCATTGCACTAAATTAAACAGCTCTTTTACATTAAAAATAAACAAAGTCCCCCCCAACAGTAAAACCCCCACCCTCCAAACCCCCCAAAATAAAAGCTAACACTAAGAAACCTAATCTACCCATTGCCCTGAAAAGGGCATTTGTATGGGCATTGCCCTTAAAAGGGCATTTAGCTATTTTCCAAGTGCCAAAAAAAAACCCCTAAGTTAAAAATGTTGTATTTTTTTTTAAAACCTAACACTAAAGCCCCATATAGGTACTCACGGTTTCAGAAGTCCGTCGGAGAAGGTCTTCTTCCAGGTGGGTCCATCATCTTAATCCACAGCAAAGGCAGCACGGAGCAGAGATCTGGAGCGGTATTCTAAGAAATGGCGATCCTTGGCGACAGTCATCGGCAGCGGTGGCGGCGGTCCTTGCGGCGGCGGTCCTCGACGAAGACGTGGAGGTTCCACTTCATGCGATCGTCCACCACACACTAAAGAAAGAATTCAAGGTACCACATAGATTTTTGTAGTTTTAATCCTATTGGCTGTTTTGAGAAATGCAGCCAATAGGAATGCAAGGTAACCCAATTGATTGTGGTACCTTGCATTCTTCCTTCAGTATACCACGGACGATCGGATGAAGAGGAACCTCCATGTTGCAGAGGACCGCCGCAGCCAAGGACCACTGCCGCCGCCGAGGACCACATCTAGGAAGACCGCTCCGGGCCTTCGCTTCGAATTCCGAATTTGCTGTGGATGAAGATGATGGACCTGCCTGGAAGAAGACCTTCTCTGACGGACTTCTAAAAGAATTCAAGGTAACCCATATTTATTGGGGTACCTTGAATTCCTTTTTGCTGAAATTTTCAAAATCAGCCAATAGGATGAGAGCTACTGAAATCTTATTGGCTGATTTAAACAGCCAATAGGATTGTAGTAGCTCTAATCCTATTGGCTGTTTTGAAAAATTCAGCCAATAGGAATGCAAGGTACCCCAAATTGATTGCGGTACCTTGCATTCTTTCTTCAGTATAACACGGACGATCGGATGAAGAGGAACCTCCATGTCGCCGAGGACCTCCGCCGCGGACCACCGCCGAGGATCGCCATATCTGGAAAGACCGCTCCAGGCCTCTGCTCCGCACCACCTTTGCTGTGGATGAAGATGATGGACCCGCCTGGAAGAAGACCTTCTCCGGCGGACTTCTAAAACCGTGAGTACCTATTTGGGTCTTTAGTTCTAGTTTTTTTTTTTTTTTTTTTAAAACATTTTTTTTATTTTAATTTTTTAACTCAGGCTTTTTTTGGGCACTTGGAAAAAAGAGCTGAATGCCCTTTTAATTGCAGGGAAAAAGAGCTAAATACCCTTTTAAGGGCAATGCCCATACAAATGCCCTTTTCAGGGCAATGGTTAGTTTAGGTTTTTTTAGTGTTAGTCTTTTATTTGGGGGGGTTTATGGGTGGGGGCTATTGGTATTTTAGCATTAGAATAGGGGGCTTTTTTATCTTCATAGGGATTAGGTTTAATTTTTTTATTTTGAATAATCTGTTTATTTTTTCTGTATTTCTATTTTATATTTTTTGTAGCTTGGGGAGTTGTATTTACAACATATAGACTACCCTCTGGGCAGGCTTACCAACTAGTATATATATATATATATATATATATATATATATATATATATATATATATATATATTGAAACATGTATTTATGAATAAATAAAACATATTCTGCTATGTGAAGAACATTGGAATGTGAAGTATTAGTATTTCATGTTGAGTTAGCGCACTTGAAAAAATTCCATCGGGTTTGCGTGACTTGTTGGCTGTTATTTTTTTTTTTTTAATTTTGGCGCTCCATTGAAGTCTATGGGGTATACGTTAACACGGTCATGATATTCTACCTTCTGCTTTTTGCATGTAGGGTTAATGCTTGAGTGGAAACTTTTTTCTTTCAACCTGTAATGTGTGCGCTACCTGATGCCGGTTGAGTGGAGTTAACGCGCGAGCGCAAGAGCAAACTAGCGCTTCACACGGAATCTAGCCCTTTATAAGTAGACCTTTTCCAATGAAATGTTTACTGCTAATTTATATTATGCATTTATAAAAAAATATTGTAACATTTCCTTAAGTTTTTTTTTTTTGCTAAATTCAGAATATAGATAAATTTACTAGGACTTGAAACTTTATGACTACAGATGTGTCTAGTCTTTTCTGTCATTCCTAGATAGCCTTGGGGTTCAGAAAATTCTCACTCTTTAATGTAACCAATTTCACAATCATTCAGGGAAAAAAAAAATGTAATAGAAACAAATTATTTCTCCATGGCAACCAATTATTTTCTCCCTTAACAACATAAGTATTGCTTTTAGAAAAGGAAATTCGGCCGAATATAGAACAAACTGCAAGAGATTCAATTGTTATATTCTTTTTAAAAGGAGCTAAGCTGGACTGCTAAACTACTTAATCTTCTTTGATTCAAAGGTAGTTTGACACTTAAATTATACTGATCTCCACAAGCCATGAATTGCTCATAGGGTTTCGTTTTTTTGGAGAGAAAAAACAAAAATCAGTTGACTGAATCATGCTCTTTACAATATAGTAAAAGGTTAATATATTCTATTATGCTATTATATGCCTAATAGGTTTAAAATATTATTTAAAAACTGAAAAACAAAGATTTTCTTTTACATATCAAATTCAATAGTCATCTATCATACAGTATAAAACCAATTAAGCGCTGGGTTTTAGGAGGGAGAGAATACTAAACAAACATACAGCAGTATTTTTATTTTACTTTATATTTTTGCTTACAATTGCTTTGTAATGGAGACAATTTACACCAATTGAGGTTTATTTCTCAACAAGACATAAACAAAACTGAAGTAATAGATTTTTTTTTTGTACAGCGGTTTCTTGTGTATGTTTGTATCACACTGGCAGATCACAGCTTGAGTAACGTAATTCTGTGCATAAGACTTTAAAATGAAGTCCTTATGGAAATCAAAATTAAACTTGCATAAGTCACATTTAATGCATATTTTTTTTAAAAAATTATAGCTTAGAGCACGAGTGGAGCGAAAAATTGCGATTTTGTGAGCTCAATATTTGCGCTCCACTCAGTAATACCTGTGCATGCAAATGTGCACTGGTATTACAAGTTAAGCACCAGGAAGCATTGTGCTCAAGAGAGCGCACTTCCATAGGCTCCAATGGGAACCTCGCTCTCATGCCGTGCGACACGGCAGAGAAGTTAGCGCAGTGGAGGGGGTAAGTCATGCAGCGTTGGGTAGCAAATTAAAAATATAAATGTATATATACATATATATATTTATGTGTTTACATGTGTATATACACATATTAATACACATGGTCAATCTTCCTGGTAGGAAAAGTGTGGGGGGATTGAGATACACCATATTAAAGCGAGCAAATTAGGTTAAGAATCAGCTTCTTAACTCTCCGATCACATGCTCACTCATGCAAGTTGCAGCCAGAACTTTTAATAAATCTGGCCCTTTATGTTAACAGGGAGCAAAAATGAAAATATGTTTGTCTACTACACGCTCATGTCTCTAGAACAGCCTAGAAGCCTATTCATATACTGTGCAAGAGCAAATAAGCTAAAAGAGACTGCACCCTGAGTGACACCGGCCTATTGAGGAAGTCCAGAATTTTTTTAATTTATTTATTTTTAAAAATATTTTATTGGAAAAAAGGATTAAAACAGCGAAGAAGGGGGGGCGGAGCTAACAGCCTAACGGAGCAGACATGCTTGTAAAGAGCTCCTGAGTTTTCCAGATTATTTGCCTTATTTTTTTGAGCCCCGAGGAGTTAATCATCCATAAAAGTCTAAATATATAGAGAGGAACTGCTGCCTACTATCCAGAGGAAGTTTGGGGTAGTTTGAAGCGAGCTGGGCCGGAAATCTTGTGAGCCGGTCGGGGCAAATCAGGAAACACATCGGCTTTGAGGCCTAGTAGGCCCGATACAGGGCACGAACGGGCGACGGATCCTCAGACACCGCCTGTCAGCTCCTCTCTTGTGGTCCCTCTGGGGCTGGAATCAGCCTGGATAGTCTCCAACTCCGGCCTAGTCAGCGGCCATGACCTGATCCGCCCCAGCACCCACCTACCTCAGCAACAGACCAGCGAAGGGGCCGTTCAGAGGCACCAAGGATTACCAAAATGGGTAAGCAGAGATAATCCCTCTACACTACCACAGAGAGGCCTTCTCCCCAATACCCCTACCGCCACACTGAGAGATAACCTGACATCTTAACCTTACGGTGTATAACTAAATCCACTCCGGAGGGTCGGGGCTCCGCTTGGAGCGTCAGAACAGTGTGGGCCTGACTAGAAGCCTAAACATAAAAGTCACCAGAGGCCTACTAGATGAGGTGGCGCCACTACCACTAACTTGTTAACTACTACCCTAGGGCCACTACTACTCCAGGGGTCTGATGCTTCGCTGACTCTCCTATAAGAATTTCATCACAAAACAGCTTTACCCCAGCTCAACTTAGAAAGTGTTGCTGAGAGAGACCTCACCTCAGAGACTGTTGCTGACAACCACCAAATACCATAGTCAGTGTTGACCCCCTTCCCATCCCCTACCTATATTCTGCATCCTAGTGAGCGGAGCCCTCCCTCCATGTCACCCTAAATGGCATTTGTCTTTTGATGTTTCTTGGGAAGAGGGCATAGGGATGTTTTGTAATTTAATATCCTTTCACTGGTAGCCTCCAACCTATGCTTGGGAGAGAGCTATGCCCTTAGTAGTCTGGCTCCAGAATTAAATATGGACACAGGTGAAATTAAATAAAAAGTTCTATCTCCCTGGCCTATTCCACTCGTTTATTACTGGAAAATCTGGGATTTGGACCAACTGATACAGAAACCCTGTATATAGTGTGAATGTTAAGAGACCCACCTCACTTACAGCCTAACAATGTCGCTCAGCCAAAGAAAGAAGTCTAAACACAGAAGAAAGCTATGCTAGAGCATTACCACTTTACCCCATCTAGCCACCAAGGGGCCTCAGATGAAGATAATTCTGATTCCAATTCTATTCCCGATAAAACTCTCAGGACTTCTCTATCTCGCACAGCTGCTAGCCTAGAATCTCATCCGGCTCTAGTTGAAACCATTACTGCATTATTGGTGAGTCATCATGATTCTTTAACAAAGAGATTTGACAAATCCACTGCTGAATTAAAAAGAGACATTGCCTCCATAGGTAATAGGACGGACACATTAGAGAGAAAGCAGGAAGATCTCATTGTGGACCATTCTAACCTCCTAGCTTAAACAGAGTCTCTCGCCAACCAAATATCAGATATTGAAAAGAAAATGGCGGACCTGGAAGACAGGTCCCGCAGAAATAATGTTTGGATCAGGGGCATCCCAGAAACGGTCCAACCACAGGACATATAACCATATCTGAAACAGCTGTTTAGAGAAATAATACCCATAGCTACAGACAGCGATCTTATGATGGACAGGGCTCACAGAATTGCGAGACCCAGAAACATAGCAATGGACAAACCTAGGGATGTAGTGGCTAGGCTTCATTACTTTGTCTTCAAGAATAAAATCCTCAGCATCTCCCTAAAGGGAAAGCCCCTCTGAGAAATGTGAGACCATACAGATCTTTCCAGATCTCTTTACACACAATCTTTACTTGAGCTGATTATACTAGAATCCTCCGTACTCAAGGGATCAGATATCACAAAAGATGGTCAACTTTACACAGCCTCGACGCCTCAACAGGCCCACTCATTTCTCCAGAGATGGAAATTTCTGGAACCCTCTGCTGATGATCCAACCATCACCCCTTCGGGCCCAATGAATTAATGCACCAGAGTGGCAACCTCAACCTCAAAGAGTACTTCAGCAAAGTCAGAGATCTGTGTCGAATAAACAGAAACCCCTGATGTTCGGAGACATAAGAACTGATAGGTTCACACGCTGATTAGAAGGACTCTAAAGCACCCTTCTGCAAATATCCTTTTCAAAAAAGTTTTTCTTACTTGTTGACTTTGTTTTTCTCACAGGGTTTACTTAATGTCAAAGTTACATAGTTCTAATGTTGGTTAATGTAATTGATTTTCATGGTTAGGTATACCAAGTATTTCAACTCATGATAGGTCAATGGAGAGGTGTGGGATGCTCTCCTCTGCTGAGGGACTGTGACTATGTTGTCTAGTTTGGGAGCTCCTGACCCCTCCTTCCACACATGACCTCCTCAATCGTAGCACCACCGTGTTTGTCCTGCACAGTTTACAGTTAGAGTGGCGAATTTAACATGTTACTTGTACTCTAATTTATATGACTATTGTTTTTTTGTTTTTTTTTCCTTGCACTAGGTTCAAATGTAACTTTACAAATGTAACGTTACAGGGCGCGATCCGATATAGATCGCAGTTTGCGGCGCAAGCGAGGGAACCGGCGTCGCCCGCAGTTTCAGCTCGCAACTCGAGCCATCCCATATAAGTCGCCGTCAGATGCTAACGTGCCGTAAGTCTCACAAACCAGCGATGTCCAGAAATCTGCGCAAGTACAAATTTCTGGCGTCGCCAGTGACTTGCGCCACGTTAGAATCTGCCGGCGCCTATAAAACCTGACTAAAGTTTAAAACACCCGCACTGTCTAACACGCCTCCCTAACATAGCCCGCACTGTCTAACACGCCTCCCTAACATAGCCCGCACTGTCTAACCCTCTATCCGCTATCCCCCCCTCACTAGCCTAACAATAAAAAAGCTATTAACCCCTAAACCCGCCGCTCCCGTACCCCGCCGCCAGCTATATTATATCTATAACCCCCTAAAGTGAGCCCCTAACACCGCCGCCATCTATATTAAAATTATTAACCCCTAATGTAAGCCCCTTACACCGCCGCCATCTCTATTAAAATGATTAACCCCTAATTTAATCTACCTACCCCGCCGCCAGCTATATTATCTATATTAACCCTAAGTATATTATAGTTAATATAGGTATTACATTATATATATTAACTATATTAACCCTAATTATATTAGGGTTAATATAGTTACTATAGTATTTATATTAACTATATTAACTCTATCTAACCCTAACTAAATTTATATTAAATTAATCTAATTCATTTATAAACTAAAATATTCCTATTTAAATCTAAATACTTACCTATAAAATAAACCCTAAGATAGCTACAATATAATTAATAATTACATTGTAGCTATGTTAGGGTTAATATTTATTTTACAGGTAAATAGTTAATTATTTTAACTAGGTATAATAGATATTAAATAGTTATTAACTATTTAAAGGGCCATTATACCCACATTTTTTCTTTCATGATTTAGAAAGATAATGCATTTTTAAACATCTTTCTAATTTACTTCTATTATCTAATTTGTTTTATTCTCTTGATATTCTTTGCTGGAAAGCATATCTAGATATGCTCAGTAGCTGCTGATTGGTTGTGGCACATAGAAGCCTCATGTGATTGGCTCACCGATGTGCATTGCTTTTTCTTCAAATAGGGATATCTAAAAAATGAAGCAAAATAAATAATAGAAGTAAATTGTAATGTTGTTTAAATGTGTACGTTCTATCTGAATCATGAAAGAAAGATTTTGGGTTTAGTGGCCCTTTAATATCTACCTAGTTAAAATAATTACCCAATTACCTGTAAAATAAATCCTAACCTAAGTTACAAATACACCTACACTATCAATAAATTTAATAAACTACAAACATCTATCTAAAAATACAATTAAATTAACTAAACTAAATTACAAAAAAAACCAAACACTAAATTACAAAAAATAAAAAAAAGATTACAAGATTTTTAAGCTAATTACACCTATTCTAAGCCCCCTAATAAAATAATAAACCCCCAAAATAAAAAAAATTCCCTGCCCTATTCTAAATTAAACAAATTTCAAAGCTCTTTACCTTACCAGCCCTTAAAAGGGCCTTTTGTGGGGCATGCCCCAAAGAATTCAGCTCTTTTGCATACAACAAATACAATCCCCCCCCCATTACAACCCACCACCCACATACCCCTATTCTAAACCCACCCAAACCCCCCTTAAAAAAGCCTAACACTACCCCCCTGAAGATCTCCCTACCTTGTCTTCACCACACCGGGCCGAACTCCTGATCCGATCCGGGCGATGTCTTCCTCCAAGCGGCAAAGAAGAATTCTTCCTCCGGCGATGTCATCCTCCAAGCGGCAAAGAAGAATTCCTTCCTCCGGCGACGTCTTCCTCCAAGCGGCAGCAAAGTCTTCATTCTTCCGGCGGCATCTTCAATCTTCTTTCTTCGCTCTGCCGCCGCGGAGCATCCATCCCGGCCGACTGCTGAACTTGGAATGAGGTACCTTTAAATGACGTCATCCAAGATGGCGTCCGCCAAATTCCGATTGGCTGATAGGATTCTATCAGCCAATCGGAATTAAGTTAAAAAAATCTGATTGGCTGATTGAATCAGCCAATCAGATTCAAGTTCAATCCGATTGGCTGATCCAATCAGCCAATCAGATTGAGCTCGCATTCTATTGGCTGTTCCGATCAGCCAATAGAATGCGAGCTCAATCTGATTGGCTGATTGGATCAGCCAATCGGATTGAACTTGAATCTGATTGGCTGATTCAATCAGCCAATCAGATTTTTTTAACTTAATTCCGATTGGCTGATAGAATCCTATCAGCCAATCGGAATTCGGCGGACGCCATCTTGGATGACGTCATTTAAAGGTACCTCATTCCAAGTTCAGCAGTCGGCCGGGATGGATGCTCCGTGGCGGCGGAGCGAAGAAAGAAGATTGAAGATGCCGCCGGAAGAATGAAGACTTTGCTGCCGCTTGGAGGAAGACGTCGCCGGAGGAAGAATTCTTCTTTGCCGCTTGGAGGATGACATCGCCGGAGGAAGAATTCTTCTTTGCCGCTTGGAGGATGACATCGCCGGAGGAAGAATTCTTCTTTGCCGCTTGGAGGAAGACATCGCCCGGATCGGATCAGGAGTTCGGCCCGGTGTGGTGAAGACAAGGTAGGGAGATCTTCAGGGGGGTAGTGTTAGGCTTTTTTAAGGGGGGTTTGGGTGGGTTTAGAATAGGGGTATGTGGGTGGTGGGTTGTAATGGGGGGGGGGATTGTATTTGTTGTATGCAAAAGAGCTGAATTCTTTGGGGCATGCCCCACAAAAGGCCCTTTTAAGGGCTGGTAAGGTAAAGAGCTTTGAAATTTGTTTAATTTAGAATAGGGCAGGGAATTTTTTTATTTTGGGGGGTTATTATTTTATTAGGGGGCTTAGAATAGGTGTAATTAGCTTAAAAATCTTGTAATCTTTTTTTTATTTTTTGTAATTTAGTGTTTTTTTTTTTTTGTAATTTAGTTTAGTTAACCTTTTAAAGCCGTTATGCCGTTCCATTCCGTCATAATTAGACTGGGCTTTAAAGCCGTTATGACGGAATGGAACGTCATAACTAACGGCTGTCCCTGAAGCCTTCTGTGCTTCAGGGATTTAATCGGTGGTCTGGAGGGCGTTCCTAGGATTGTAGGGACGCCCCCCAGATGCGATCCAATAATTGAAATCTCGCGATCGTATGCACGATCGCGTAGTTTCAATTTGTCTACATCGGAACAGTTGTTCCGATGTAGGCACTTTAACCCTGTCACGAAAGGGTTAATTTAATTGTATTTTTAGATAGATGTTTGTAGTTTATTAAATTTATTGATAGTGTAGGTGTATTTGTAACTTAGGTTAGGATTTATTTTACAGGTAATTGGGTAATTATTTTAACTAGGTAGATATTAAATAGTTAATAACTATTTAATATCTATTATACCTAGTTAAAATAATTAACTATTTACCTGTAAAATAAATATTAACCCTAACATAGCTACAATGTAATTATTAATTATATTGTAGCTATCTTAGGGTTTATTTTATAGGTAAGTATTTAGATTTAAATAGGAATATTTTAGTTTATAAATTAATTAGATTAATTTAATATAAATTTAGTTAGGGTGTTAGGGTTAGATAGAGTTAATATAGTTAATATAAATACTATAGTAACTATATTAACTATATTAACCCTAATATAATTAGGGTTAATATAGTTAATATATATAATGTAATAACTATATTAACTATAATATACTTAGGGTTAATATAGATAACATAGCTGGCGGCGGGGTAGGTAGATTAAATTAGGGGTTAATAATTTTTATATAGGTGGCGGCGGTGTAAGGGGTCAGATTAGGGGATAGATAAGGTAGATGGCGGCGGTTTTAGGGGCTCACAGTAGGGGGTTAGTTTATGTAGATGGCGGCGGGGTCCGGGAGCGGCGGTTTAGGGGGTAATAACTTTATTAGGGATTTCGGGGGGGTGGATCGCGGTTGACAGGGAGATAGACATTGCGCATGCGTTAGGTGTTAGGTTTTATTTAGCAGATCGCGGGTGACAGGTAGATAGACATTGCGCATGCGTTAGGTGTTAGGTTTATTTTAGCAGCCAGTTTAGGGAGTTACGGGGCTCCAATAGTCAGCGTAAGGCTTCTTACGGCTGCTTTTTGTGGCGAGGTGAAAATGGAGTAAGTTTTCTCCATTTTCGCCACGTAAGTCCTTACGCTGCATATTGGATACCAAACTGCGCTGGTTTGGTATACCTGCCTATGGCCCAAAAAACTACGGGCGACGGCAGAAATATACGCGCGTAACTTCTAGGTTACGCCGTATATAGGATACCAAATCAGCGTAAATATTGGCGTCGCCGGCTTTTGCGGGCGACGCTTTATATCGGATCGACCCCACAAAGTTCAATTGCTCAGGGTGATGTGAATCACACAGGTTTTCTATACTATTTGCACTATAATACATCCCCCCTCTGTTTTATGCACTAAAGTCCAATACAGGCCCCTAATTGTAGTAGCGAGGTCCTTCCGAACAAGACTACCACACCTATCATTTGACCCTGGGGGTTTTGGTCCTCACTTTCTAAACCCACGGTTCCATTCACAGAGGAGCAACCTCCTTTCAAGGCCCAGATAAAGAAACACTCCCGTGAATCTAACCACCCCCGAAATACCTCCCTGGCTGGGGAGATACCCTATACCTCATACACTCTACATCTTAGAAACTCCGTAAAGTATGCTTTAAGGTAGCTAGACATAATAGATAAACTAATAAACTACCTAAGACTAATTAACATATGTTATCCTTTAAGGCATTCTAGACCCCCTTCCCTCTCCCCCCTACAGTGTAAGTATATGTATACTTACCATGGAGCCATGCTGAGCCCTTGGATGAAGGACTTTCAGCATAACCTTGAACAGTGCTTCTATGTGCTTACGGAAAGCATGCTGAGTCTATTCACTTCTGTTTTGATGACTACCACTATAAAATGAGAGATATATCTGTTTGTAAGTGCCTTACCCTCCCCTCCTTCCCTTCCCCTCTCTCCCCTCTTTTCTTATCTTTTTCCTACCTTTATTTCTGCTCTCTCTCAGACTCTCCTCCGCCTCGGTATTGCTCTACCCAGGTCTTGCTTTGGCCCCGTAATCTACCTCTTAGACAGGGACATGGTTGGAAATCCAGACCCATCTCAACACTACCTTTATGCCTCCAATTAGACTAGCCACCTTTAATGTTAAGGGCTTAAATTCCCCTACTAAGAGACGCCTCCTATTAAGACACATACAGAAATCCAACATTGACGTTTCCTTAATTCAGGAGACTCACTGGACTGATTCACCGCACCGCACCTTTAAGTCTCATTTATATACCTCTTTTATATACACCACACATGGCTCTAAGAAGAGGGGAGTAGCGATTCTCCTTAGACGAAACATTGCTTACACTCTGAGTGTTATTGATATAGACCCAGAGGGTAGATTTATCATTATTGTATGTGAATTGGATAATGTGGTTTGTTCCTTGGTAAACATGTATGCATCAAATGAGAAGCAGGGCCCATTCTTGCAGCAAATACTAGAACGAGTTACAAAAGTAAGACGGGGCCTTTTCTATTGGGAGGCGATTTTAATATCACCTGGGACCCACTCTTAGACAAAATACATCAAAATACAAAATACATCCCAAGAAACTCAAACCTGACAATAAAGTAGTGATGAAGTCTAAGAAATTTCAGAACATCATGGCACAGTATAACCTATTTGACTCTTGGAGATGCGGGAATCCCACTGACCGTGACTACACGTTCTTTTCCAGAGCCCACAACTCTTACTCCTGAATAGTTTTCTGTGACTATTGGTCTCTTGACAGTATCCCCCGCGCACAGATCACGGTGTGTCCATGGTCGGACCACGATATGATTGACCTAACCTTTTCTCAAAAAGGGTTTGGGAAAGGGTCATGGAGACTTTCAGATCTAACAGAATTTTTCTCTCTCAATGACCTAGGGCAGACAAAAGATGACATCTAATGGACCTCTATGAAGGCGTACATGAGGGGGACTTTCCTAAAAAGGGCAGCTCAGCTACGCCGAGAAAAGGGGATGACTCTAGCACAGTTGTTTGGAGAATTAAGGACATTAGAGAGGGACAATAAAGCAGGCCCTACTAGCAAATTAGCCGTGCGCATCGGGGAGGGTCGGGCAGAAATAACAAATAAAGAATTACAAAAGGTACAGAAAAGTCTCCTTTGGTTCAAACAGTTGTTCTACTATCAGGGAAACCGAGCAGATCGACTTTTGGCAAATAAACTCAGAGCTATACTTAAATCGTCCCAAATTCAAAGAATAAAAATAGAGAACAAAGTGGTTTACTCCCCGAAAGAGATAGGTAAGGCGTTTAGAACCTATTCTGAAAACTTATATAATATTGGGAAACAAGAAAACATGGACATAGCAGAACGCCCGACTATAGCTAAATTTCTAAAATCGTTAAACATGCCTAAACTGACTGAGGATCGGGTCGAATAACTGTCTGAACCTATTAATCTACTTGAAATTAAGAAATCAATCAAACAGCTAAAGCTTCATAAGACTTCTGGCCCTGACGGCTTTTCCACCCTATTTTATAGGACCTATAGTGACATTCTTGCGCCTTACCTACAGAGGCTCTTAACCCAAGCCTTTGAATCGGGTTCGTAACTCCCTGAGTTTCTTGAGGCCAGTATCTTAACCATACCTAAGGAAGGGAAAGCCCCACAACTGTGTTCTAGCTATCGACCCATATCGCTCATAAACATAGATGTCAAGCTGTTTGCTAAAATTTTAGCGTGTAGATTATCTAAACTGTTACCTGCTATCATCCATAGAGATCAAATTGGTTTTACCATGTTTAGACAGGGCTCTGATGGTACAAAAAAGACTTCTGAATATCTTTACAGAGACACAGAGAATAGACCTCCCACTCCTGACCCTGTCGTTTGATGCCGAGAAGGCGTTTGACAGGGTCAGGTGGGATTATATGGATGAAGTGATGAGAAATCTGGGTATCCCGAGAGCCTTTCAAGTGGCCATTAGAGCCCTGTATTCTGGTCCCACAGCCAGGGTGAGAGGATTGGGCTTCTGTTCTGACCTCTTTTCTCTCAGTAACGGGACTAGACAGGGGTGCCCTCTGTCCCCACTCCTGTTCACTATGGCCATTGAGCCCTTAGCGGCCATGATACGTCAACATCCAGACATTAAAGGCCTTTTTCTTCATGGTACCCTTCAGAAATTGAGCCTCTTCGCTGTTGACCTCACAGTTTTTTTGTCGGACCCCACTAGATCCTTACCTTCCCTCTTAGATCTATTTAGACTCTTTGGTACTATCTCGTTCTACAAACTAAATGTAGATAAAACTACCAGAGGTCCAATTTCTCAGGCTCCGGGAGCAATATTCCTTCAAATGGAATAGAGATGGCATTAAACATCTAGGGGTGTTCCTCTCGCATGACCCAAAAAGGGTGGTGGAGGGGAACTACTCTCGCATCTTACAATCCCTAACCCATGATATCACACTACCCAGATACAGAGAAATATCCTGAATGAGGAGAATCTCTGCCTTCAAGATAATGCTGCTCCCGAAGCTTACCTACCTCTTCAGATGTTTGCCCCTGGGAGTGCTGAAAGCCCTCCTGGACTGATTTCAATCGGTCTTAAACACTTATGTTTGGAGCAACACCAAACCCTGTATAGCGCGTGCTATCCTACAAGTGCCAATAGCAAAAGGAGGACTAGGATTACGCAATTTAAAATCCTATAATGATGCCGCAATGTTGACACATATCTCTAACTGGCAGGGATCGGGTGAGTGTCCCAGATGGTATGAGATGGAGCAAGCATCGCTTCCTGCCAATGTTCTTCTACAGGACCTGCCATAGCTCCCCCAACACTGTTTAGCTAAATTCTCAATTACTAATTCAGTCTTACTTGACTGCCTAAAAGCATGGCACAAGCTAAGACATTATCCTCAGGTAGCCTCTCATCCTTCCCCAATCCATAGTATCAGGGGCCTGATCTTAGGCCTTCCCGAATCTAACCCCAAACTTTGGGAAACCTCGAGATTGCGAATTCTGTCAGACCTATACGATGGAGCCAGTTGGCTTACTACTAACAAATTGAACTTAAAATTTGATATTCCCCAAAAACTCACATTTGAATCAATGAGATTTCGGTCCATTATACATAGTTGGGGGTTTACCACCTCGACTCCTAGAGATATGACCTTATGGGAAACAAGATGGAAGGCAGGACTGCAGGGACCGAGACCTATGACAATACACTACAAATGCTTAATGGATTTCCTAAAGCTAAAAAAGACCCATAACATTTTAGCATGGGAAAGAGACCTTAGATTTGTTGGGGAACCGGAAAGCTGGGAGAGGGCTATTATACTAACTAAAACAACAATCCACTGTGTCACACTGTTTGAACTTTATTACAAGCTCCTGACTAGATGGCACTGGGTCCCGGCCAGACTGCACAGATTCTCACACACTAACTCGGATTTATGTTGGAGGAATTCTGGAAATAGAGGTGATAATAAGCATATATGGCGGTACTAGACCTATGCGATAAACTAGGCATCCCAACAGTGCGAACCCCAGAGAGATGCTTACTGCACATAGAGCTTCCCCAGAGTACCAAGGCTTAAAAACACCTATTTATATATGTCATGATGGCAACGAAACTCGCTCTAGCGAGACACTGGAAGCAACAGGTCACCCGCTCCCACTACATCAAATATTAGAAGTTATCAATTATATCATAGGCATGGAGGAGGCGGTCTCTAATAATAGAGGTACCCTTGACTTGTATTCTCAAATATGGGAGCCCTGGAACTCTCTGCACACAGAAACTAGGAATTAAGGTAGACTGAGCTGCATTCTCACCTGAGATCTTCCTAGAGCTTTTTTCTCTCTCCTTCCTTTCATGATTCTTTCTTCCCCTTTTCTGAGCTTTTTCTTTCTCTCTCTTCCCCCCTTCTCCCCTACACACCTGATTTTGTATGTTTTGCTCTGATGATATCACAGACATTTGACGATGGCTGTGGCTAGACTAATGCTTGCTTATATGTTGTTACCACTGTTGTCTTAATTTATGTGGTTTAAGCCCACAGATATGGGAAGCAGTACCCATCACCTACCCATTTATATATACATAAACATGTTTTTACTTATGTTTACTGCACCAAAAAGGAAAATAGGCACTCCTCTAGATGGACTCTGAGGTTCAGACACTAGATATGCTGTGACACTGATTTCTATGTAAACTGAATATGCCATTTCTATTATGTCTGGACCTGTGGTCCTCTCTGCATTTTGTAGTTCATACATTATGATATGTTTGTTGCCTTCAATAAAAATGTATTAAAAAAAAAAAAAACCCAGCAAAGAAGTTTTTACAGACATGAAATATTCATTACAAATGCTATTCATCATTATTAATGTCCATATATAAATGTCCATATATTAATAGTACAGAAATTTTGTTATATTTCATTCTTTTTCAGATAAGTATGTCTCTACTTTCCTATTAATATTTATATTATATTCTAAAATTTAGTATTTTAATATGTAAAAATGTTTAAACTAAATCCAAATAACATGCTATTTCCTAGGTATATGATTTCCCTGCCAGCTCAACCCATTTTAATGGGTTGAGGTTTCAAAGAACAAAAACAGCTATTTTATATGCAAAAATAAACATAAATAAGCAATTTATCATAATTTATCATACTGTTTATACTCTGCAGCTGGTTTAACAAGTCTTTGGAAATAAATTTATGGGAAAACAATTTTAGTCGAGTGGCGTTAGCGTGTGAGCGGGAGCAGTAATTACTGCTCCACTCGTATTCTAGCCCAAAGTGTTTAGTAATTTTAAGAAGGTAACATCATCCACTGTCAGTTTTCATTCTCCATTCCTCTTAATCTGGCTGGAATTTGACTAGATTGTTGTCTCTTGAAATTTCCTTTAAAGGGACAGTAAACCTTAAAAATAATGTTATATAATTCTGCACATAGTGCAGAATTATATAACATTATATTAGCCAAATATTATTTAAACGTAATTTCCCCTATTAATTTTTAAAAGAAAGCGCTGTTTCACAGACCCTGTCACAGGAGCGAGCTGCACTTAGTCTTATGGCGCGGTCGGGCCGGGCTGTGACTATACAGCTGGCCCGATGCGCTGAGGAAATATAACAGACCCGCTCAGCAGAGAGCAGAGAGCGGGTCTGTGAAACAGCGCTTTCTTTTAAAAATTAATAGGGGAAATTATGTTTAAATAATATTTGGCTAATATAATGTTATATAATTCTGCACTATGTGCAGAATTATATAACATTATTTTTAAGGTTTACTGTCCCTTTAAGGAATGGGTCCCCACACCTCAAAGACAGCACAAACTCATCCGCCACCTCTGAGGCGTCAGAGAGCAATCCACCTGATCATGTACAATTAAGTTGATTGACAACCCCCTGCTAGCGACGGATTGACCGCAAATTTTCAGGGGGCGGCATTGCACAAGCAGTTCACCAGAACTGCTTGTGCAATGTCAAATGCAGACAGCGTATGCTGTCGGGCATTCAGCGATGCAGGGCAGACATGATTTGCTATAGCTATACCTCTATGAATGAATACACAGGTCTCCTACCTAAAAAATGCAGGTGATTTTTTTTTTTTTAAATCTGTTTGGATTTAAACCATAGACAAGATATTTTTTGTTTTGTTTTTTCGTTGCTAAAATGCAGAGCCAGATAACATATTTCTTAACAGTAACTAAAATAATCATTTGTTTTTCCCTGTCAACAAGATAATATATTACCATGGACACAAAGTGCCTTGTCTAGTAAACTGATATAAAAAGACCATGATAAACATTTTTTTTCATAGGAAATAGCATAGTTTCACACTGAGACAGACTATTAAAAAGTCCAAGTATCTGGGATTTTAGATTTGAAAAAGCATGTAGGTTAAACATATTAGTATTAGATCCTTTATTTTATCAGTGGATAAGAGAAATCACTGATATCATATTTCATCTGTTTTTCCGCTTTATGTTCAAAATAAACAAATATATAAATGTTATTTGTGCAGTGTACTGTAGAAGGATATTGTACTCAAACGTATTCTATCGTACAGCAGAATTCCTACACTTCAGATATATTTTAGATTGGTAGATTAGTAAGCTTTTGCATATTTTTTTTGCAAATGTTAATTCATAATAAAAACATGGATAATAATTTATTTTTTTCGAATTGAATATCCGAATGAATGCATCAAATACATTTAAAGAAAGCAAAAAATGATGAAATTCATAAGTATTCAATACAGGTAGCCCTCAGTTTACGCCAGGTTATTTTCCAGAAGGAATGGTTGTAAATCGAAACCGTTGTAAATTGAAACCCAGTTTATAATGTAAGTCAATGGGAAGTGAGGGAGTTAGGTTCCATGCCCCACTCAAAATTGTCATAAGTAACACCTAATACATTATTTTTAAAGCTTTTAAATGAAGACTTGAAATGCTAAACAGCATTATAAACCTAATTAAATAATCACACAACAGACTCTATCATCAAACTAAGTTTAGTGAACAAAAACATTTGCTAATAATCACACAACAGACTGTATCATCAAACTAAGTTTAACCCCTTAATGACCGCAGCACTTTTCCATTTTCTGTCCGTTTGGGACCAAGGCTATTTTTACATTTTTGCGGTGTTTGTGTTTAGCTGTAATCTTCCTCTTACTCATTTACTGTACCCACACATATTATATACCGTTTTTCTCGCCATTAAATGGACTTTCAAAAGATACCATTATTTTCATCATATCTTATAATTTACTATAAAAAAATTATAAAATATGAGGAAAAATTGAAAAAAAAAAACACTTTTTTTAACTTTGACCCCCAAAATCTGTTACACATCTACAACCACCAAAAAACACCTATGCTAAATAGTTTCTAAATTTTGTCCTGAGTTTAGAAATACCCAATGTTTACATCTTCTTTGCTTTTTTTGTAAGTTATAGGGCCATAAATACAAGTAGCACTTTGCTATTTGCAAACCACTTTTTTTTCAAAATTAGCGCTAGTTACATTAGAACACTAATATCTTTCAGGAATCCCTGAATATCCATTGACATGTATATATTTTTTTTAGTAGACAACCCAAAGTATTGATCTAGGCCAATTTTGGTATATTTCATGCCACCATTTCACCGCCAAATGCGATCAAATAAAAAAAATCGTTCACTTTTTCACAATTTTTTCACAAACTTTAGGTTTCTCACTGAAATTATTTACAAATAGTTTGTGCAATTATGGCACAAATGGTTGTAAATTCTTCTCTGTGATCCCCTTTGTTCAGAAATAGCAGACTTATATGGCTTTGGTGTTGCTTTTTGGTAATTAGAATGCCACTAAATGCCACTGCGCACCACACGTGTATTATTCCCAGCAGTGAAGGGGTTAATTAGGGAGCATGTAGGGAGCTTGTAGGGTTAATTTTAGCTTTAGTGTAGTGTAGTAGACAACCCCAAGTATTGATCTAGGCCCATTTTGGTATATTTCATGCCACCATTTCACCGCCAAATGCGATCAAATTAAAAAAAACGTAAAATTTTTCACAATTTTAGGTTTCTCACTGAAATCATTTACAAACAGCTTGTGCAGTTATGGCACAAATGGTTGTAAATGCTTCTCTGGGATCCCCTTTGTTCAGAAATAGCAGACATATATGGCTTTGGCGTTGCTTTTTGGTATTTAGAAGGCCGCTAAATGCCGCTGCGCATCACACGTGTATTATGACTAGCAGTGAAGGGGGTTAATTAGGTAGCTTGTAGGGAGCTTGCAGGGTTAATATTAGATTTAGTGTAGAGCTCAGCCTCCCACCTGAAACATCAGACCCCCTGATCCCTCCCAAACAGCTCTCTTCCCTCCCCCACCCCACAATTGTCCCCGCCATCTTAAGTACTGGCAGAAAGTCTGCCAGTACTAAAATAAAAGCTATATATATTTTTTTTAATGATTTTTTAAGCATATTTACATATGCTGCTGTGTACTATCCCCCCTTAGCCCCCAACCTCACTGATCCCCCCCCAAACAGCTCTATCCCCTCCCACTCTAACTTAATGGGCGCCATCTTGGGTACTGGCAGCTGTCTGCCAGTACCCAGTTTAGAAGAAAAAATTGTTTGTTTTTTTTAATTTGTTGAAAGTTTCTGTAGTGTAGCTTCCCCACACACAAACCAACCCCCCCACCCCTCCACGATCGCTTTTTGTGCTTTTGCACAAACAAGATTAGGCAGGTTTTATTAAAAGATTTTCCGTAGTGTAGCGGTTCCCACCCGCTCCCGCCCCTGTGCACGCGCCCGCCCCGCCACCCTCCGTGCACGCGCGCGCGCGCCCGTGCACGCCCCCCGACGGTCCCGCCCCCGATCCCGCCCCCCTTGACGTCACGCGGCACCCCGATGGCCGCCCACCCGCCTCCCAATTCGGCTCCCACCCACCAACGATACCGGCCATCGATGTCCGGTGCAGAGAGGGCCACAGAGTGGCTCTCTCTGCATCGGATGGCCATGTGAGGTTATTGCAGGATGCCTCCATATCGAGGCATCACTGCAATAACCGGAAAGCAGCTGGAAGCGAGCAGGATCGCTTCCAGCTGCTTTCCACACCGAGGACGTGCAGGGTACGTCCTCAGGCGTTAACTGCCTTTTTTTTGAGGACGTACCCTGCACGTCCTCGGTCATTAAGGGGTTAATGAACAAAAACATTTTTTACTTGCATTTTTCTGCAAACAGTTCTCTGCATTGTTAGCGTGTTAGATAATATTGGGTCTGGCCTATTCTATGCATTTCAATCTGGACTGATTAAGCTGTTAGGCACCCTCACCTCAAGCAGCTGGACAGGAAGATAATAGGGAAGTGCCTATTTAATCACTTTCTGTACACACATATGCTTCTTTATATGATCTCTGCCTGTATACCAAAGCCCAATATTTAGACCCTGATGATAAAAACATTGTCAAACCACCAAGAAATTGCCTTTTTGGCCTTGCCAGTGTTTCTAAACATGGGTCCAGCAATTATATTAAAAGAAAGTGGACTGATCCTCTCTGTTCTGACGAGTGGCGATGTTTCTTCCATAGGAAATAATAGGGATTGCAGTTTCACAAAAATTACACTAAAATCGCTAGTTATCTCAGATCTCGGCAGGGGGCCTGTATTCAGAGTATGTTTACACAACATAGACTGTTCGTTTGCTAAAACAAAAAACATGTTTTCTGTGTGTAACACTTCAAATAATACATATATGAATTGATTTTCACTTTACATTAAGTAGATCTCTCACAATAGAAATTCGCCCCACTGAAAAGCTGGCGAGACTAATATGGCTGAAAATGTTTATCTAAGATGGAAGACAGCGCTTTTAAAATTAGAAACTCATAGCAATGTTTCCCCATTTAAATACAAGTTACCCCCATGAAATGGAGAAAAAAAAATGGGAAAAAAACGGAGCACGGGTAAAAGCAAAGTTACGACATTTATTAGTCATGGAACTGATATATAAACAAAAATAAAAGTACATGCAGGGGAAAAGGGGACAGACGCATTTCGGCTCCCGCCTTCATCTGTGACCCCCATGAAATGCCCATAAAACTCCCATGGAACACCTAAATATTTTGATTTCCATTGTTAATAAAGAGCAAAAAAATAATACTATTAAACATATATTAATAACACTTTTTTACAGTGCTGTTGCAATGTTATAAGTATAATACTTTCAGAACAGTAAGACAATAAATAAATAAAACTAGAAAGTCGCGACTACTGTCTTCTATGAAATAATTTACCAAACACAAAATCTTCTTCCTAAAAAAAAAGAATAAAACACTCCAACAGCAAAATACACCATTTTTAAAATCACAACAAGACTATGGCCTCTAGTTATGAAGCTCCGTACTTACCTGCCTTCGCCGGCCCTAATATGCTCGCCTAAGCTCGCCTCACATCGCCGCCGCGAACCTGAATACACTTGCCAAAGTTATCAATAAATCTGTCAAAAAGCCGCGCACCAAGTACAGGGCGATGAGCAGCGGACTGTGATAGTTATCAATCATCAATCTCGCTGCTCTTCAGCTTTTTTACAGCTTTATTGATACCCCTGTCACTAAGCACTCACACTATACTATACTGTTCTACCCCCTATACTGGCGCCCCCGGAGCCCCCCGCAACTAAATAAAGTTATTACCCCCTAAACCGCCGCTCCTAGACCCCACTGCAACTATAATAAATGTATTAACCCCTAAACCGCCGCTCCCGGACCCCGCCACAATTATAATAAATATGTTAACCCCTAAACCGCCGCTCCTAGACCCCGCCGCAACTATAATAAATATGTTAACCCCTAAAGCGCCGCTCCTAGACCCCGCCGCAACTATAATAAATATGTTAACCGCTAAACCGCCGCTCCCGGACCCCGCCGCCACCTACATAATACCTATTAACCCCTATCCTGCCCCCCCTATACTGCCGCCACCTATAATAAATTTATTAATTGCTATCCTGCCCCCCCTACACCGCCCCACTATAATTAAATTATTAACCCCTAAACCCAAGTCTAACACTAACCCTAACACCCCCTAACTTAAATATTAATTAAATAAATCTAAATAATATTACTCTTATTAACTAAATTAATCCTATTTAAAACTAAATACTTACCTGTAAAATAAACCCTAAGATAGCTACAATGTAATTAATAATTACATTGTAGCTATCTTAGGATTTATATTTATTTTACAGGCAACTTTGTATTTATTTTAACTAGGTACAATAGTTATTAAATAGTTATTAACTATTTAATAACTACCTAGCTAAAAGAAATACAAAATTACCTGTAAAATAAATCCTAACCTAAGTTACAATTAAACCTAACATTATACTATCATTAAATTATTTAAATAAATTAGTTACCAGTATCTACAATTAAATACAATTAAATAAACTAAACTAAATTACAAAAAAAACCCCCCACTAAATTACAGAAAATAAAAAAATATTACAAGAATTTTAAACTAATTACACCTAATCTAAGCCCCCTAATAAAATAAAAAAAAACTAAATAATAAAAGTCCCTACCCTATTCTACATTACAAAGTAATCAGCTCTTTTACCAGCCTTTAAAAGGGCTTTTTGCAGGACACACCCCAAAGTAATCAGCTCTTTTGCCTGTAAAAAAAAATACAACTCCCCCCAACATTAAAACCCACCACCCACATTCCCCTACTCTAACCCATCCAACCCCCTCTTAAATAAACCTAACACTACCCCCCTGAAGATCTCCCTACCTTGAGTCGTCTTCACCCAGCCGGGCCGAAGTCTTCATCCGATGGGGCAGAAGAGGACATCCAGACCGGCAGAAGTCTTCATCCTATCTGGGCAGAAGAGGACATCCGAACCGGCAGACATCTTCATCCAAGCGGCATCTTCTATATTCATCCATCTGACGAGGAGCGGCTCCATCTTCAAGACCTCCGGCGCGGAACATCCTTCCTGCACGACGACTACCCGACGAATGGCTGGTCCTTTAAATGACGTCATCCAAGATGGCGTCCCTCGAATTCTGATTGGCTGATAGGATTCTATCAGCCAATCAGAATTAAGGTAGGAAAAATCTGATTTTCTGATGCTATCAGCCAATCAGATTGAAGTTCAATCCGATTGGCTCATTGGATCAGCCAATCGGATTGAACTTCAATCTGATTGGCTGATTGCATCAGCCAATCAGATTTTACCTACCTTAATTCCGATTGGCTGATAGAATCCTATCAGGCAATCGGAATTTGAGAGACGCCATCTTGGATGATGTCATTTAAAGGACCAGCCATTCGTCGGGTAGTCGTCGTACAGGAAGGATGTTCCACGCTGGAGGTCTTGAAGATGGAGCCGCTCCTCGTCGGATGGATGAAGATAGAAGATGCCGCTTGGATAAAGATGTGTGCCGGTCCGGATGTCCTCTTCTGCCCAAATAGGATGAAGAGGAAAAAGAGCTGATTACTTCGGGGCATGCCCCACAAAAAGCCCTTTTAAGGGCTGGTAAAAGAGCTGATTACTTTGTAATGTAGAATAGGGTAGGGACTTTTATTATTATTTTTTTTATTTATTGTATTAGGGGGCTTAGATTAGGTGTAATTAGTTTAAAATTCTTGTAATATTTTTTTATTTTCTGTAATTTAGTGTTTTTTTTTTGTAATTTAGTTTAGTTTATTTAATTGTATTTAATTGTAGGTATTGGTAGCTAATTTATTTAATTAATTTAATGATAGTGAAGTGTTAGGTTTAATTGTAACTTAGGTTAGGATTTATTTTACAGGTAATTTTGTATTTATTTTAGCTAGGTAGTTATTAAACAGTTGTTAACTATTTAATAGCTATTGTACCTAGTTAAAATATATACAAACTTACCTGTAAAATAAAAATAAATCCTAAAATAGTTACAATGTAATTATTAGTTATATTGTAGCTATCTTACGGCTAGATTTGGAGTTTTGTCGGTAACGACCCGAAAATCTAACGCCGGCTTTTTTCTGGCCGCACCATAAAAATAACTCTGGTATTGAGAGTCCACATAAAGGCTGCGTTAGGCTCCAAAAAAGGAGCGTAGAGCATTTTTAACGCAGCTTCAACTCTCGATACCAGAGTTGCTTACGCAAGCGTCCAGCCTCAAAAACGTGCTCGTGCACGATTCTCCCATAGGAAACAATGGGGCTGTTTGAGCTGAAAAAAAACCTAACACCTGCAAAAAAGCCGCGTTCAGCTCCTAACGCAGCCCCATTGTTTCATATGGGGAAACACTTCCTACGTCTGCACCTAACACTTTAACATGTACCCCGAGTCTAAACACCCCTAACCTTACATTTATTAACCCCTAATCTGCCGCCCCCGCTATCGCTGACCCCTGCATATTATTATTAACCCCTAATCTGCCGCTCCGTAAACCGCCGCTACTTACATTATCCTTATGTACCCCTAATCTGCTGCCCTAACATCGCCGACCCCTATATTATATTTATTAACCCCTAATCTGCCCCCCACAACGTCGCCTCCACCTGCCTACACTTATTAACCCCTAATCTGCCGACCGGACCTGAGCGCTACTATAATAAAGTTATTAACCCCTAATCCGCCTCACTAACCCTATAATAAATAGTATTAACCCCTAATCTGCCCTCCCTAACATCGCCGACACCTAACTTCAAACATTAACCCCTAATCTGCCGACTGGAGCTCACCGCTATTCTATTAAATGTATTAACCCCTAAAGCTAAGTCTAACCCTAACACTAACACCCCCCTGAGTTAAATATAATTTAAATCTAACGAAATTAATTAACTCTTATTAAATAAATTATTCCTATTTAAAGCTAAATACTTACCTGTAAAATAAATCCTAATATAGCTACAATATAAATTATAATTATATTATAGCTATTTTAGGATTTATATTTATTTTAAAAGTAACTTTGTATTTATTTTAACCAGGTACAATAGCTATTAAATAGTTAAGAACTATTTAATAGCTAAAAAAGTTAAAATAATTACAAAATTACCTGTAAAATAAATCCTAACCTAAGTTACAATTAAACCTAACACTACACTATCAATAAATTAATTAAATAAACTACCTACAATTACCTACAATTAACCTAACACTACACTATCAATAAATAAATTAAATACAATTCCTACAAATAAATACAATTAAATAAACTAGCTAAAGTACAAAAAATAAAAAAGAACTAAGTTACAAAAAATAAAAAAATATTTACAAACATAAGAAAAATATTACAACAATTTTAAACTAATTACACCTACTCTAAGCCCCCTAATAAAATAACAAAGCCCCCCAAAATAAAAAAATGCCCTACCCTATTCTAAATTACTAAAGTTCAAAGCTCTTTTACCTTACCAGCCCTGAACAGGGCCCTTTGCGGGGCATGCCCCAAGAAATACAGCTCTTTTGCCTGTAAAAAAAAACATACAATACCCAAGCCCCCCAACATTACAACCCACCACCCACATACCCCTAATCTAACCCAAACCCCCCTTAAATAAACCTAACACTAAGCCCCTGAAGATCATCCTACCTTGTCTTCACCTCACTGGGTATCACACCGATCCGTCCAGAAGAGCTCCTCCGATGTCCTGATCCAAGCCCAAGCGGGGGGCTGAAGAGGTCCATGATCCGGCTGAAGTCTTCATCCAAGCGGGGCAGAAGAGGTCTTCCATCCGATTGAAGTCTTCATCCAAGCGGCATCCATCCGGAGCGAAGCGGCAGCATCCTGAAGACCTCCACCGCGGGAACATCCATCCTGGCCGACGACTGAACGACGAATGACGGTTCCTTTAAATGACGTCATCCAAGATGGCGTCCCTCGAATTCCGATTGGCTGATAGGATTCTATCAGCCAATCGGAATTAAGGTAGGAAAATTCTGATTGGCTGATGGAATCAGCCAATTAGAATGCGAGCTCAATTTGATTGGCTGATTGGATCAGCCAATCGGATTGAACTTGATTCTGATTAGACTTAGCTTTAGGGGTTAATACATTTATTAGAATAGCGGTGAGCTCCGGTCGGCAGATTAGGGGTTAATAATTGAAGTTAGGTGTCGGCGATGTTAGGGAGGGCAGATTAGGGGTTAATACTATTTATTATAGGGTTAGTGAGGCGGATTAGGGGCTAATAACTTTATTATAGTAGCGGTGCGGTCCGCTCGGCAGATTAGGGGTTAATAAGTGTAGGCAGGTGGAGGCGACGTTGAGGGGGTGCAGATTAGGGGTTAATAAATATAATATAGGGGTCGGCGGTGTTAGGGGCAGCAGATTAGGGGTACATAAGGATAACGTAGGTGACGGCGCTTTGCGGTCGGCAGATTAGGGGTTAATAAGTGTAGGCAGGTGGAGGTGACGTTGTGGGGGGCAGGTTAGGGGTTAATAAATATAATACAGGGGTCGGCGGTGTTAGGGGCAGCAGATTAGGGGTACATAAGGATAACGTAGGTGGCGGTCAGCAGATTAGGGGTTAAAAAAAATTATTCGAGTGGCGGCGATGTGGGGGGGCCTCGGTTTAGGGGTACATAGGTAGTTTATGGGTGTTAGTGTACTTTAGAGCACAGTAGTTAAGAGCTTTATAAACCGGCGTTAGCCCAGAAAGCTCTTAACTACTGACATTTTTCCTGCGGCTGGAGTTTTGTCGTTAGATGTCTAACGCTCACTTCAGAAACGACTCTAAATACCGGAGTTAGAAAGATCCCATTGAAAAGATAGGATACGCAATTTACGTAAGGGGATCTGCGGTATGGAAAAGTCGCGGATGAAAAGTGAGCGTTAGACCCTATTTTGAGTGACTCCAAATACCGGCGGTAGCCTAAAACCAGCGTTAGGAGCCTCTAACGCTGGTTTTCACGGCTAACGCCAAACTCCAAATCTAGGTCTTAGGGTTTATTTTATAGGTAAGTATTTAGTTTTAAATAGGATTAATTTAGTTAATAAGAGTAATATTATTTAGATTTATTTAATTAATATTTAAGTTAGGGGGGTGTTAGGGTTAGTGTTAGACTTAGGTTTAGGGGTTAATAATTTTATTATATTGGCAGCAGTGTAGGGGGGCAGGATGGGGTTAATAAATTTATTATAGGATGCGGCAGTATAGGGGGGCAGGATAAGGGTTAATAAATTTAATATAGGTGGCGGCGGTATAGGGGGGGCAGGATAGGGGTTAATAGGTATTATGTAGGTAGCGGCCGTGTCCGGGAGCGGCAGTTTAGGGGTTAACATATTTATTATAGTTGCAGCGGGGTCTAGGAACGGCGGTTTAGGGGTTAATACAATTATTATAGTTGCGGCGGGGTCTAGGAGCGGCGATTTAGGGGGTAATAAATTTATTTAGTTGCGGTGGTGAAGGGGGCGGCAGATTAGGGGTTAATTTGTACAATGTAGGTTGCGGCGGGGTCCGGGAGCGGCGGTATAGGGGATAATACATTTATTTAGTTGCGGCGGTGTAGGGGGGCAGATTAGGGGTGTTTAGACTCGGGGTACATGTTAGGGTGTTAGGTGCAGATGTTTCCCATAGGAATCAATGGGATATCAGGCAGCAGCGAACATGCGCTTTCGCTATGGTCAGACTCCCATTGATTCCTATGGGATCCGCCACCTCCAGGGCGGCGGATTAAAATCCAGGTACGCTGGCCCGGAATAGTGGCGAGCGTACCTGCTAGTAGTTTGATAACTACCAAAAGTAGTCAGATTGTGCCGAACTTGCGTTTTGAACATCTGGAGTGACGTAAGCATCGATCTGTGTCGGACTGAGTCTGGTGGATTGCAATTTCAAGTGAGACAATAAGTAGCAATATGTGTCAGTTTGTAAAAGGTTCCAGTAGTCTCCCAATGGTTTCCAAGAGCCCAGATTAAGCCGTCAGAAGATGGTCATCAAAAGGGATCCTTTGCACAACTTATCTCTATTGGACCTGCATAGACAACAGGTATTCCCACCGCAGCATTTACGGCTACACCTGCAGCGATTTCAGCTCACGGATCACTCTAACTTCTAATATTCGGAAGCCGAGATATCCACACAAACCGCCTTGGTATATTAGCCTTTGACCACCTCGGGAAGAGATAAACAATACAAACAAGCTGGGCAAATAATTCGAAGTCCCAGCTGAATATTGCAATGGACCGACTTCACTACAGAAGGCTCAATGTCCAGAAGGAACAATTGACTGAGCAACGCGTTTCAAATCTTTCTCAAGCTCCAAAGAGAAAGATTTGAAACGCATTGCTCAGTCAATTGTTCCTTCTGGACATTGAGGCTTCCGTAGTGAAGTCGATCTATTGCAATATATCATGAAAGTTTAATTTGGACTTTACTATCTATAATTAAAAAAAAAAATACTGTAATCAATACTTATGAATTTCATAATTTTTTGCTTTCTTTAAATGTATTTGATGCATTCATTCGGATATTCAATTCGAAATAAATAAATTATTATCCATGTTTTCATTACGAATTTACATTTGCAAAAAAAATATGCAAAAGCTTACTAATCTACCAATCTAAAATATATCTGAAGTGTATGAATTCTGCTGTATGATAGAATATTAAGTACAATATCCTTCTACAGTACACTGCACAAATAACATTTATATATTTGTTCATTTTGAACATAAAGCGGAAAAACAGATGAAATATGATATCAGTGATTTCTGTTATCCACTGATAAAATAAAGGATCTAATACTAATATGTTTAACCTACATGCTTTTTCAAATATAAAATCCCAGATACTTGGACTTTTTAATAGTCTTTCTCAGTGTGAAACTATGCTATTTCCTATGAAAAAAAAATGTTTATCATGGTCTTTTTATATCAGTTTACTAGACAAGGCACTTTGTGTCCATGGTAATATATTATCTTGTTGACAGGGAAAAACAAATGATTATTTTAGTTACTGTTAAGAAATGTGTTATCTGGCTTTGCATTTTAGCAACGAAAAAACAAAACAAAAAAATATCTTGTCTATGGTTTAAATCCAAACAGATAAAAAAAAAAAATGACCTGCATTTTTTAGGTAGGAGACCTGTGTATTCATTCATAGAGGTATAGCTATAGCAAATCATGTCTGCCCTGCATCGCTGAATGCCCGACAGCATACGCTGTCTGCATTTGACATTGCACAAGAAGTTCTGGTGAATGTGCAATGCCGCCCCCTGCAAATTCGCGGTCAATCCGCCGCTAACAGGGGGGTGTCAATATACTTAATCGTATACGATCAGGCGGATTGCTGTCTGACGCCTCAGAGGTGGTGGATGAGTTTGTGCTGTCTTTGAGGTGTGGGGACCCATTCCTTAAAGGATATTTCAAGAGACAACAATCTAGTCAAATTCCAGTCAGTTTAAGAGGAATGGAGAATGAAAACTGACAGTGGATGATGTTACCTTCTTAAAATTACCAAATACTTTGGGCTAGAATACGAGTGGAGCAGAAATTACTGCTCTTGCTCACACGCTAACTCCACTCGACTTACCCGACGCACGTATTACAAGTTGAAAGTAAATCTTTTTTGCTTGTGCTCTAACCTGATGTGTGCAAAGAGCAGAAGTTACAATATTGCGACCATGTTAACCTACTCTCCCATTGACTTCAATGGAGATAGAAAAGTGGAAAAACCTAACACCCATTCTCGTGCGCTAACCCGATTGCCATAAGTCCCCTACTCTAATAACCCCTAACCCCCAAAGTCCCTACTACACTATTAACCGCTAACTCACCACAACCCCCATCACAAAGTAACCTAATACACTATTAACCCCTAAACCGCCACAACCCACATTGCAAAGTAACCTAATTGTCAGCCGCTCTGGAATCAATCCGGGATGTAACCCAACTGCTAGCGTGAATTGAAAGCACACGCTAGCACACTGAGAAATATCCAGGACGTGACCCACTCAGGAAGCAGATTAGAAGATAACAAAAATGAATATTGTTCCAGAATGCAGGAAAGCCACAAAGGATAAAACGTCCCTTTAAGTAGTACAAAGAACAAAAAGGAAATGCTCTTACTTGAAGCTTCTGAAAAAGGTCCTCTTTAGCAGGTTTGTAAAACAAAGGAAAAGTTCTCTTTTGCAGCTTGTAAAAGTAAAAGTTCCTTTTAAGCAGGTGTATAACAAACAGAAAGGTAAAGTTCTCTTTTGCAGCTTGTAAAAGTAAATGTCCCTTTGAAACAGGTGTATAACAAACAGAAAGGCAAAGTTCTCTTTTGCAGCTTGTAAAAGTAAATGTCCCCTTTTTAACAGGTTTAGAACAAACAGAATAGCACAGTTTCTTGTACAGCTTGTAAAAGTATAATGTCCCTTTAAGCAGGTTTATAACAAACAGAAAGGCAAAGTTCTCTTTTGCAGCTTGTAAAAGTAAATGTCCCTTTAAAGCAGGTGTTGTTTATCAAAGAAAAGGTTTAAAGGTAAAGGCAAAAGCAAGGTCAGGCAGGCAGAGGTCGGCATCCAAATATCAGCAAAAGGTATAGGCAAAAGACAAGGTCAGGCAAGCAGAAGTCGGCATCCAAGTATCAGCAAAAGGGTAAAAGCTACAGGCAAGGTCAGGCAGGCAGAAGTCAATATCCAAATATCAGCAAGTAGGGATTAGGCAAGAGGCTTGGTCAGGCAGGCAGAAGTCGGTACACAAAAGAACAAATTTGATATGGTACTCACAATCCAGGGAAACAAACAAACGGGCCCAGATTCAGATCTCCCGCCGTGATTTAAAGGGCAGGAGCGTAACCGTCATCAGGGGGGTGTGAGAGAAAGCGTCATGTTGCTAAGCAACATGACGTCAGACACACAGAGAAGTTCCGGGAGCCGCGGCGACACAGCGATGAACGGAAGCAATCATGACAGCACCCCCTCCTCAAGGACCCCTCCGGGGGACAGGACCAGGTCTATCAGGATGAGTCTTGTGGAAGGTCTTGACCAAAATAGGAGCATTTACTTGATGAGCAGGTTCCCAAGAACGTTCCGTGACTGGATAACCCTTCCAATGAATGAGATAATACAATTTCTTGCCCCGCCACTTGGAATCTAGAATATGGCTGATCTCAAACTCAGGATGTCCATGCACCAATAACGGTGGAGGTTTAGAAAAAGGCTTAGAATACCTGTTAATCATCACAGGTTTTAAAAGAGAAACATGGAATACCGGATGGACTTTGAGAGACTTGGGTAAAGCTACCCGATAAGCAGTGGAACATACCTGACCCAGTATTCGGAAAGGACCCACGTATCGTGGTCCCAATTTGTTAGAAGGTTGTTTCAGGCGAAGAAATCGAGAGGAAATCCAAACTTTATCACCAGGGCGATATTTGGGAGCCTTCTTCCGTCGAAGATCCGAAAAGAACTTGTAACGTCTAGAAGTTACAGAAAGAATACGATGTATCTTCTGCCAATGTCGAGTTAATCTTCGGGCTGTAAGATCAGAAGCAGGATTCACTGTGGAGGAAGTATGCAAAGGGAATGTCCTAGGCTGATATCCGTAAGCTGCATGAAAAGGAGAAGTCTGAAGGGAGGAATTGTACCGGGCATTATGAGCCAATTCAGCCAAAGGAAGGTAAGAAGTCCAGTTAGAGTGATAATGATCCACATAATGTCTAAGATAAGTTTCAAGACACTGGTTTACTCTTTCAGTCTGACCATTCGATTGTGGGTGGTGAGAAGTAGAGAGAGATATAGTAGTACCAAAATGTTTACAAAGTGACCTCCAAAATCGAGAAACGAATTGTACCCCTCTATCTGAAACAATATCTAGAGGAAATCCATGGATTCTTACAATATGTAGAATAAAAAGTTCAGAGAGTCTTTTGGCAGATGGTAATCCTGGCAAGGGTACAAAATGAGCCGTCTTAGTGAACCTGTCGACCACCACCCAGATAGTATTGTTCCCAGTGGACAAGGGAAGATCGGTAATAAAGTCCATGGATACATGAGTCCAAGGCTGGTGAGGTATAGGCAATGGTTGGAGTAATCCTGAAGGAAGTTGGCGTGGAGTTTTGTTCATGGCACATTGTGTGCATACTGAGACGTAATCCTTCACATCTTGAGAGAGTGTAGGCCACCAGACATGTTGTTTGAGGTTTCGAGTGGTAATACTGATGCCAGGATGTCCAGAAAGGGGACTATCATGAGCCCAAAATAAAATCTTGGAACGAAGGCATTCAGGAACAAAGAGTAAACCATCGGGAGGTTTACAGGACAAAGGAAGATGCTCTTGAGCGGACTGTAATTCTTGTAACCAAGAAGTTGTTAACTGGGCAATGACTTCATGAGGTTGGAGAATGGTACCAGACTCAGGAACTGGGGTATCTTGAAATTGTCTGGAAAGTGCGTCTGCTTTAATATTTTTTGAACCAGGTATGTAAGACAAATTATAGTGAAACCGAGAGAAGAATAATGACCAGCGTGCTTGCCTGGAATTTAATCGTTTGGCTGTTTGAAGATACAGAAGGTTCTTATGATCAGTAAGTATAGTAAATGGCAAAGAAGTACCTTCCAGCCAATGTCTCCATTCATCCAATGCCATTTTGATGGCAAGCAACTCTTTATTCCCTACGTCATAGTTAAATTCGGAAGGAGTGAATTTTTTAGAGAAAAAAGCAACAGGATGAATCCTTCCAGTCTCTGGTATTCGTTGAGACAGAACAGCTCCAGCAGCAACAGAGGAAGCATCCACCTCCAGAATAAATTGAAACTCAGGATTTGGATGACGAAGGATAGGAGCTGAGGAAAAAGCTTCTTTGAGAGATTCAAAAGCTTCTATAGCCTCAGACGGCCATACCTTACAGTTTTGTCCTTTTCTTGTGAGAGAAGTAAGAGGAGAAGTAATAGTAGCAAAATTCTTGATGAACTTTCTGTAATAATTGGCGAAGCCTAGGAAACGTTGTAAAGCCTTCAAAGAATCAGGTCTAGGCCAATCCAAAATGGCAGAAAGTTTAGTAGGGTCCATTTCGAATCCAGATGCCGATATTACATAACCCAGAAAGGGTATGGATTTTTGATGGAAAGAACATTTCTCCAGTTTAGCAAACAGATGGAATTCTCTTAGACGTTGAAGTACTTTCTTGACGTGGTGCACATGATCTTGGTGGTTCTGAGAAAAAATTAAGATGTCGTCCAGGTATATGATAACAAAAATATTCAAAAAATCACGAAAGATCTCGTTTACAAAATGCTGGAAAACCGCCGGAGCATTGCATAGCCCGAAGGGCATGACCAAATATTCATAATGCCCAAATCGAGTGTTAAAGGCAGTCTTCCACTCATCTCCTTTGCGTATACGGATCAAGTTGTATGCACCACGTAGGTCGAGTTTGGTGAAAATGGTGGCTCCCTGAAGATAAGTAAAAAGTTCAGGAATAAGGGGCAGAGGATAACTGTTCTTGATGGTAATCTGATTCAATCCACGATAATCAATACAGGGTCTTAATCCGCCATCCTTTTTTCCCACAAAAAAGAAACCAGCCCCTACAGGGGAAGAGGAGGGTCGAATAAATCCTCTAGCCAGATTGTCTTTTATATATTCTTCCAGAGCCATGTTTTCTGGTTTAGAAAGTGGATATGTCTTGCCTCGAGGATAGGCAGCCCCAGGAAGGAGATCAATGGGACAATCAAAAGGGCGATGAGGAGGAAGACGTTCAGCTTCTTTTTTGGAGAAGACATCCACAAAGTCATGGTAATGCATAGGTAAGGATTCCGGAGTTTCAACTGTGAGAGCAATAGTGAGTGGTAACTTAGTAATCTTTTGAAGACATTTAGTCTGGCATGTAGATCCCCAGGAAGTGAGTTCACCGAAAGTCCAAGAAAAAATGGGATTGTGAATCTGGAGCCAGGGTAATCCCAAGATAATGGGAAATTGCGGAGTGGGAATGACATCGAAACAAATTGTCTCAGAATGAAGTATTCCTACGGTGAGGAGTAAGGGTTGAGTAGAAAACTGAATGTATCCAGAACCCAAAGGATCTCCACTGACCGTAGAGACTGAAATGGAATACTCCTTCTTTAGTAAGGGTATAGAATGAGTAGAAACAAATGTAGAGTCAATGAACACACCTCCAGCACCAGAATCAATTAGAGCTTGGGTATAGATCTTCTTATGTCCAATTAGAAGAGTTACTGGAACAAAGAGTTTCTTGTATAGGGAATGACCACTATTTTGGCTTAACTCAGTTCCCTGGACTAGAGTTAAGCCCTGGCTTTTACTGGCCTAGTAGGACAATCCCTTAATAAATGCCCTTTAAGGCCACAGTACAGACATAAGCCAAGAGTCCGTCTTCTCAAGCGTTCAGTCTCAGTTAATTTTATACTTCCTACTTCCATGGGTTCAGCCTGATCAGTAGTAGGAGAGGCTGGAGTGACTGGATTAGAAAAACGAGGAGCTAAACGAAAAGGAGTTCGAGTTGAAGTCCTCTGTGTTCTATCCTTTTCTTGTTGGCGTTCACGAAACCTGGCGTCGAGACTGATACAGAGATTTATTAAGGCTTCTAAGGACTCTGGAAGTTCACGATACACCAATTCATCCTTGAGACGCTCAGAAAGTCCTTTACGGAAAGCGGCTCTGAGTGCTCCCTGATTCCAAGTGGTTTCAGAGGCAAGGGTGCGGAACTCAATTGCATATTGAGAGACTGGTTGATTTCCTTGACGTAAATCCAGGAGAGTAGCTTCAGCAGCGGATGACCTTCCAGGTTTATCGAATACGTTTGAGAATGTAGATAGAAATGTATCAACATCCAACAGTATAGGATCATTCTTTTCTAGCAAAGGTGACACCCAAGCCAAGGCTTTTCCTTTCATTAAGGAAATAAGAAACGTGATTCTAGAAGAGGCAGTAGCAAAGAGAGTAGGGCTATTTCGGAAATGAAGACGGCATTGATTCAGAAAGCCTCTACATTCTTCAGGATTCCCATCATATTTATCCGGAAGAGGTATCCTGGGACTTAGTTGTACCTGAGACTGATTGTTAGGAATCGGAGGAGGTAATGCCTCAATCGGATTTGGATTGGGATTAGGATTGGGAGGTGCGGTAGCAACCAAATTTTGTAATAGAGCAGTAATTTGATCAAGTTTAGTGTCCAGAGACTGCAAGTGAGTGGCATGAGAACCCAAGAGCTGTCCCTGGTGAGCCACGGCCATAGATAATTCAGTGGGGTCCATTTTTATGGCCCGTTTGTAATGTCAGCCGCTCTGGAATCAATCCGGGATGTAACCCAACTGCTAGCGTGAATTGAAAGCACACGCTAGCACACTGAGAAATATCCAGGACGTGACCCACTCAGGAAGCAGATTAGAAGATAACAAAAATGAATATTGTTCCAGAATGCAGGAAAGCCACAAAGGATAAAACGTCCCTTTAAGTAGTACAAAGAACAAAAAGGAAATGCTCTTACTTGAAGCTTCTGAAAAAGGTCCTCTTTAGCAGGTTTGTAAAACAAAGGAAAAGTTCTCTTTTGCAGCTTGTAAAAGTAAAAGTTCCTTTTAAGCAGGTGTATAACAAACAGAAAGGTAAAGTTCTCTTTTGCAGCTTGTAAAAGTAAATGTCCCTTTGAAACAGGTGTATAACAAACAGAAAGGCAAAGTTCTCTTTTGCAGCTTGTAAAAGTAAATGTCCCCTTTTTAACAGGTTTAGAACAAACAGAATAGCACAGTTTCTTGTACAGCTTGTAAAAGTATAATGTCCCTTTAAGCAGGTTTATAACAAACAGAAAGGCAAAGTTCTCTTTTGCAGCTTGTAAAAGTAAATGTCCCTTTAAAGCAGGTGTTGTTTATCAAAGAAAAGGTTTAAAGGTAAAGGCAAAAGCAAGGTCAGGCAGGCAGAGGTCGGCATCCAAATATCAGCAAAAGGTATAGGCAAAAGACAAGGTCAGGCAAGCAGAAGTCGGCATCCAAGTATCAGCAAAAGGGTAAAAGCTACAGGCAAGGTCAGGCAGGCAGAAGTCAATATCCAAATATCAGCAAGTAGGGATTAGGCAAGAGGCTTGGTCAGGCAGGCAGAAGTCGGTACACAAAAGAACAAATTTGATATGGTACTCACAATCCAGGGAAACAAACAAACGGGCCCAGATTCAGATCTCCCGCCGTGATTTAAAGGGCAGGAGCGTAACCGTCATCAGGGGGGTGTGAGAGAAAGCGTCATGTTGCTAAGCAACATGACGTCAGACACACAGAGAAGTTCCGGGAGCCGCGGCGACACGGCGATGAACGGAAGCAATCATGACACTAATACACTATTAATCCCTAGACCTTCACAATCATCATTGCAAATTATCCCACTACACTATTAACTTCTAAACCGCCTTACCCCATTGCAAAGTAACCAAATACACTATTAACCCTATCACAAAGTAGCCCACTAACCTCCCTAACCTAACACCCCCTAAGTTACGCCAACACAGACTAACCTTACTGGCAATAACAGTAAATTTAAAAACAAAACAAAAAGACCTTTAAAAATAAAAACCTAATCTTACCTTAACCCCTTCTCTTTCCTGGGACTTTCAGAGAAGAATGCCCAAAATATCGGAGAATATTTAGCATTTTTTCACTCCATTTGAACAGAAATAGAGCCTATTTTTCTTTAAGTAGAAAACCAAAGGTATTGATCCAGGCCCATTTTGGTATATTCCATGCAACCATTTCACCGCCTAATGCGATCAAATAAAAAAAATGTTAACTTTTTCACAAACTTTGGGTTACTCACTGAAATTATTTTCATACCGCTTGTGCAATCATGGCACAAATGATTGTTAAAGCTTCTCTGGGATCCCCTTTGTTTAGAAAAAGCAGACATTTATGACTTTGCCATTGCTTTTAGAAGGCCGCTAACTGCAGCTGCGCACCACACTTCTAGTATTCCCAACAGTGAAGGGTTTAATCAGATAGCTTATAAGGTTAATTTAAGCTACAGGCCCCTATTTAACAAAGGTATTGCGGACCTGATCCCACAGTGCGAATCAGGTCCGCAAGACCTCGCTGAATGAGGAGAGCCATACGCTCTCCATATTCAGCATTGCACCAGCAGCTCACAAGAGCTGCTGGTGCAACACCGCCCCTTGCAGACTCGCGGCCAATCGGCCGCTAGCAGGGAGGTGTCAATCGACCCGATCGTACTCGATCGGGTTGAATTGTGGTGATTCCTGTCTGCCTGCTCAGAGCAGGCGGACAGGGTTATGGAGCAGCGGTCTTTGTGACCGCTGCTTCATAACTGCTGTTTCTGGCTAGTCTGAAGACTCGCCAGAAACACGGGCCGTCAAGCTCCTTTCGGAGCTTGATAGATAGGCCCTTAGTTTAGAGATTACTTTCCCACTTGACACCCCCTGATCCCTGCCTTATCCCTCCCAAACAGCTCTCTTTCCTTATTCACCCCCCACTGGTCACCCCATCTTACGTACTGGCAGACAGTCTGCCTATATTAAAATTGAAGGCAGATTTTTTAATTAAATTTTTTATATATTTTTTCTGTAGTGTAGGATCCCCTTACCCTCCAACCTCTCTGATCCCTCCCAAACAGCTCTCTATCCCTCCCCCTCTAACTATGTCCACCATCTTAGGTACTGGCAGACAGCTAATTATGTGTTTTTATTTATTTATTTTTTTAATTATTTTTTAAAATTTTCTGTAGTGTAGTGATCCCCATTCTCCTGCAATCATTAGTTAAGGACCCCCCCTTTTTACTGTAGCATAGCGCACCTTCCCTCCCTCTCTCTTTATTTTACATTTATCTGCAGTGTAGGGCCCTCTCACTCCCTCCCTCTCACCATTGCTGCTGGGCCACCCACCCACCTCCTGGATTCCCTCTCCCCCTCCCGCTGGCACCAGCAGATGATCATTACAGACAGTGACACACACAGTGTCACAGTCTGTAACAATCTGGCATCTGCCTTCATATGGAAGCGGAGCACCGATGTGGGCAGATGCCTGGAGCTCAGGAACTCCAGCTCTCTGCTGTAACTTAACAGCTGATACTGCTGGAGATTCCTGCAGCTCCGACATATATATACATTGTGCGGTATGATTAGCAAAGTACCACACAATGTATATATATATATATATATATATATATATATATATATATATATATATATATATATATATACTAGGCGATAAGCCTGCCCAAAGGGCAGTCTATTTAAAAAAAAAAAATACAAACCCCAAACAACAATTTACACAAAATAAAAAATGGAAAATTACAGAAAGAAATAAACAAAAACTATCCAAAATAAAAAAAAATTAAACCTATATAAAAATCCCCCCAAAAATAACCCCCCCAATCTAATACTGATACCAATAGATCTTAAAATGGCTTTTGTAGGGCATTACCCTAAGTTAAACAGCTCTTTTGCCTAAACAAATTACCAATTACCCCCTAACAGTAAAACTCCCCACCCACCAAACCCGCCAAAATAAAAAAAACTAACACTAAAAAAGGATCCGCGCATCGGGGTAAGACAGCTCCGCACCGCTTTCGCCCCAGATTAAAATAGAAGATGATGGAGCCTTCTGGAAGAAGACCTTCTCCGGTTCTTTTAAGGGCTATTGGTAGTTTAGTTTAGGGGGTGTTCTTATTTTAGGGGACTTTATTATTTTCATAGGGATTAAGTTTCTTTTTCTTTTTTTTTTGTGATAATTTTGTTTATTTTTTTTTCTGTAATTTTAGAGTTTATTATTTTTTGTAATTTTAGATAATTTTTTTTTGTAATTTAATGTTAGGTTTTATTATTTTAATTGTAACTTAGTATTGGGGTTAATTTAGGGGGTGTTAGGTTAGGGGCTTAGTGATTAAATTAGTTATTTGCATTGTGGGTATTTTGGTGGTTTAGGGGATAAAAGGTTAATTAGGTTTATTGCGATGTGGGGGGTTGGCTTTTCAAGAGTTAAAAAATAGGTTAATTAGTTTTATTTTGCGATGTGGGGGGTTGGCAGTTTAGGGGTTAGTATTTTAATTATGTTATATGCGGATTAGGGGTTAATTACTTTATTATTTTGTGATGTGGGGGTTTGCAGTTTCGGTGTTTGTTAATATTTTGTAGGTTAGGTTGTTTTTGTTATACTTTGTGCGGTTACGTGTTTTTTTGTTATTTTGTGTGGGCGGTTGCGTGTTTTTTAGACTTTGAGTTCGCCTACGCTGCATCCAGGTGGATTCTTTTGGCTGCCTCGCCCAGCCAGCATTCCTTTGTGGAGGCGTGCGCAACTGGTGATGGCGACGGACGCGTTACAAATGTGATTACAGTATAGATATACAGTATGTTGCTTTGGGAGAGAGGATTAAAACTAACAAACTTAACATACCGAACATTACAAAATATTTAAAAAAACTACCACAAAAATCAACAAAGTTACCAAAAATAAAAAGAGTTATGCCTATTCTAGAAGCCCACTTTAAAACCCCCAAACTAAAATAAAACCCTATACTAACACTAAACTACAGAAATAGACCTTAAAAGTTCATTTTGTAGGGCATTGCCCTAAAGTGTCAGCTCTGTTTCTAAATAAATCTACACAACTCTACAATGAACTCCCCTACCCCCCCCCAAAAAAAAAAGGCTATCTAAAAAAACTACTCTAGAAATTGCCATGAAAGTGGTATTTGGCTGGGCATTTAATTATTTTGCTGCTCCATCTTCATCCCGGCGGTGATCTTTTTATCTTCATCCTGGTGGCAATATTAATCCCCCCTAAACAAGTGGTATCTCCAAGTTGCCTCATCAAATTGCTGACAGCATACTTAAAGGGCAATGTAATCCCCTGCACCCTGCTCGATCGGCACCTCTTTTAAGATACACCAAGCTGGGGCTTAATTCTGGTCTGGCGACCAGTTCCAGGAGCCTGGCTAGGCTGGCGAGATTTTTCCAGTGGTCGGCCGAGGGTATTTAGCGCATCTCTGTGACACATCATTTAAACACTGTTTGTAATTTTAGAGACATAGCTCCTATAGTTCTAACAGGGATGTTTAATATTTAGTATAGTTTATTATAGTCAGGTATTTTTCTGACAGTAGGCAGTATGTGGGAGTTAGCTGGGGAGTTCCAGGGGAGTGTAGGTTAGATATTACATAAGTGTAGGTGGTATTGGGGACTTAGCTGGTCGTTCCAGGGGTGTGTAGGTAAGGAGTAACGTAGGTATAGGCGGTCAGGGGGGATTTATCTGGGCAGTACAGGGGGACTGTAGGTTAGCACTGATGCAAATGTAGGCAGTCAGTGGGAGGGAGGTAGTGAGTTGGTGCAAGGGGAGTGTAGGTCAGATGTGACAAAGGTATAGGCATTCAGGGTGAGTTAGTGGGGTGTGCTAGGGGGAGTAGGCTGCACCTTGAATCAGACATATCAACACCAGTGCAATATGTTCAAAGCAGCGAAGTGCAGGTTGCTAGGAGGGTAGCAGCCATGTTTGTTTCACTAGCTATCAGCTGGCTAGACTATATTGCCTGAGGTAGTTAGTGTAGATGTAGTAAAACGTAGGTCCCACCAGCAATATTTGGAGTGTGCCTTCACTGAAACTATTTGTAGTTTCAGTGAGCGCCCTGTTTGCACTATGTAGGCCCATTTCAAATAAGGCCCCCCCCCCCAGCCACAGCAAAATGCCGATGAGCGTCGATGTCAGCGATGCGAGTGGTGATGTCACGCTCCTATTGACTTCTATGGGAGACACATTGCCACTCACCGGCACTGCTCGGTCACGCCCCTTTTCTTTGAAAATCTCAACAGACCAACGGACTACGAGGCCGACGAGGCTAGTAAAACAGTTTCTTGTCAGTATGTCAATGTTTTGAACATTGGGGCCCTTGTCATATACCATATAGCTTTAAACCCTTATAACTTTTTTTTATATTTATATGAATATTTATTATCAGATAGCGTTTATATATTTTTTGGGGACTGTAATTTTGAATGTATTTATGTTGTGTTTTAATCAACTTTTTTAACGCACTACGCAAGGGTTTCAGTCTCACTAACCCGACAAGCGTAAAATGCGATTGCCCTCATGTGATCACATTTACTTTCTTGTAGTACTATTTTTGATGCGCATAAAAACCTGATATCATTCACACGCAACAGTTAGCAGTCCCTTGTATTCTAGCCCTTTGTATATTTCTGTGTATTTTGTTACAAATTACATTGTACTTTGTATTTGCTGCATTGTAAAACTAAAACTGACAGTTTCCGAAAGTGGGAGGGACACAGCTGTTCCCTGGGCTGAACAGGAGAGTTCCCAGGGTATGTCTGAAACTCTAATACACACTGATATAAGGGCACTCTCAGGAACGTAAAACCAGGTCAATAATTTGTTAGCTTGTTCTATGGCAACTTATCACCAGGGTGCAGCTACTTTTTACCCAGTAATGCTTTCCTGTAGTATACTAGTCTGATCCTGAATATTAAGGTCAGTCCATTGCTGGAATACCAGGCAACCCCAGACAATCATTTTGGCCTTCATTGGGCCTCATCAGTGAGGTGTAGCCATATTCCTATAACCACACTGAGCAAGGAGTCCATATCTGATTGCCCATTTTTCCCTTAGGGAGACATAATGCACAAAGAGAGAAGAGCACTCTCAGGAACAAACAACCAGCTCAATAACTTGTTAGCTTGTTCCATGGCGATTTACCACCTGGGTGCATTTGATTCTGAAGGTCTCTCACAATTCCTATAAAATGATGTAAGTATTTTAAACAAGCTGGTCTCACTAATTCATCTTGCCAGCTGTATGTGGGTGAAGTTTGCTCAAAATTCACAATGCACTTACTTTAACAGAAAAGTACTATATAGTAAAATATAAACAAAAATCAAGTTAAATTCTAGTGAAAACATTTGAGTTTAATTTGGGATTGATGTAAACTGAACCTTTATATCAGCTCTAACTGTTCTCCAATTACCTTCTCTCTCCCATGTGAAATATTGTATCCCAGAGAGCTTTCTTACTTTTTATAGAAGGCATCTCTCATCTCTCTGGGACTTCCAGGTTCTGACTTTTTTTCTCAGATTGTTCAATGAGTTCAACCTCTGTGAATTCTGCTCAATAATTTCTCTCCAAATTAGAAAATGTTTGATTATCTGGCCCATAGAAAGTAATGAAGCTCTTTAGGAAACTGAAGCTGACAGTTTTTCATTTTTATTTTAAAATAGAAGAAATGCAAAGTGCAATGTAATTTGTAAATGATACACATACATATACAAAGTATGGTCCTAATTTGTTAAAGTTACACAGAAACTGGGAAAGCATAATCATAATTTGCAAAATCACAACCCTAAATACACTGATGAATACAAAATAAAATGCAAAATAGAAAGTGCAAAGTTTTTAAATGTAATAAAATGTTATCTGAAGTTTAAAGTAATATGCAATACAAAGCACAAAGTGTAAATGCAGCAGAACTCTCATATCTTACAGTTCTATTTTGCACTGGGCATGTCTCTCCTTGAGAAGCATAGAAAAATCTGCCTTTTTAAAATTTTATTAGAGATCTCGCAGAGCTGGAGGATTGTTTTAGATCATCTTATATGAGCGGAGAGCTTTCAATAATCAGGCCCTTAGACTGAACATAGAAAATATTTGTGCACCATTCAAGGTTAAGCCAGTGCAACTTGCCAATGGAACGTCTTCTACGTAAACGAGACCCATAACCATATTTCTGTAAACTTTTATTCATTTTTTTATTTAATATCAGTGCTCCATAAATAGTCATATCTGCGTGCCCCATTGATATGTTAAGTAAAGGGACAGTAAACATTATTAATATAAAACGTTTATGTGTAAAAACCCATTTCCACATATCTGTCCCTAATTGTCTTCAACAGAAATGATGAAATAATGAATTGTAAAACAATGATTAGTTTGCTAACATAATGACAGTGGCTAGCTTTGTGACAAATCCAGATTGGATCCTTCAAATGCCAGAGGCTCCTGAGGGCATCTGGTCTTTTTGTAAAAGCTCGGCAGGGGCTTCCCAAAAGAGATTTATCTTGGCCCTGACCTGTAACACATGAGTTTATTGATATTTCGAACTCAGCTGCCGCCTTCCCCCTTAAAGCGTTTTCTTTAAAAAGTTTTGTTTCTATCATGCCTGATGTTTAAATTAATAAATGCAACCATTGCAGTCGTCTTCCAATTCAGTTGTCTTGTTGTTATTTGTTGTGTATTTATGTTCCAGGCAATTGTCTGTAATGGGCAAGTTTAAAGGGACAGGAAACCCCAACATTTTCTTTCATGATTTGGATAGAACATACAATTTTAAACATCTTCTCTAATTTACTTCTATTATCAAATTTGCTTCATTTCTTTTTATCCTTTGTTGAAGGAGCAGCATTACACTACTGGCAGTTAGCAGAACACATCTAGTTAGCCAATCAAATGTGTGCAGGCACCAATCAGCAGCTAGCTCCCACTAGTGTAGGATATGTGTGTATTCCTTTTCAACAAGGGATACCAAGAAAACAAAGGAAATGTAAAAATAGAAGTGAATTTAAAAATGTCTTAATATTACATGCTCTATCTGAATCAAGCACGTGTAATTTTGACTTTCCTATTCCTTTAAAGGGATAGTCAACATCAGAATTTTTGTTGTTTAACCCTTTGAGTGCTAAGCTTGATTTAATATTTTTCTGATTTTTACTATTTTTAACAAAAAAAATGTTATGACTTCCCCCCCCCCCAGATCCCCAAGCCTCATACCATTGGAAAGTTTAGGCGATTACCTTTCCAATGGTGGGTCTTGGGGGTCTGTAGCTGCTCAGATTCCTGAGATACAGGTTTCTAAGCAGCATGCCCCCTTTCCCTATACTTTGTATTGTCAATTTTAAAAAAAGTGGCGCAGTGACGTCATCACGTCATTATGCATGACGTCACTGCACGTAACAGGAAGCCCCAGCGATGCCTGTCACTATGCAGGCCTGATTGCCGGGGTAGGAGCGGGTAGGAGCCCTCAGATCACCAAAAAAGGTAGTTGAGTGCTAGCGACGGCTCTGAGCCGTCGTTAGCACTCAAGGGGTTAAAAAGATAGATAATCCCTTTACCAATTCCCCAGTTTTGCATAGCTAACACAGTTATAATAATACACATTTTACTTCTGCAATTACCTTGTATTTATGCCTCTGCAAACTGCCCCCTTATTTCAGTTCTTTTGACAGACTTGCATTTTAGCCAATCAGTGCTGACTCCTAGGTAACTTCAAGTGCATGAACTCAATGTTATCTATATGACACACATGAACTAATGCCTTCTAGTGGTTAAAAACTGTCAAAATGCATTCAAATTAGAGACGGCCTTTAAGGTCTAAGAAATTAGCATATGAGCCTCCTAGATTTAGCTTTCAACTAAGAATACCAAAAGAACAAAGCCAAATTGGTGATAATAGTAAATTGGAAAGTTGTTTAAAATTACATGCCCTATTTGAATCATGAAAGTTTATTTTGGACTTGACTGTCCCTTTAACCCTTATGTTAATTTATTGCAAGACTGTAGGAAAATCTTGAAATTGGTCTATTTCTCCTTTAATGGATAAAACTGGAAATGTGTTTTCAGATGTGGCACTGGTTTGTACTATAAACGCATGGAAATTACAGAAACAGTTTTATTTATTAGCAATTAAATTTTTAAATAGGCTTTACTAGATTTTACAGGTAGATAAATGTACAGGGAATTGTTAGCGTTGGTAAAGATTGAATCATGCTTAGGAATGTTTGTTACAATATCTCAGTGTTTTACAATCTGTAATTTTCAATTTCTTTGCGATAACACAAGGGAAAATAGGAATTGAAGAAGAGCCCTTTGCAGGCTGTGAAAACAACAATCATAATATTTATTAAACCACTTGACATATAAAACAAGATTTATAAAAGGAACACAATGAAGGATGTCTTGTATTTAATGGTTGCAATAGAAAGAAACAAATCTAGGCAAATTGTCATTCAGTAAAAATATACAAAGCTATATACACTGATGTCATACTGTAAGTGATTCATTCATACACTGATCAGAGTAGAATAAAAAATGTTAGACTTAAAAAAAAAAAAAAATTGACTTAAAATAGGGCATTTTTTTTAGGAAGAAGTAGGGAAGATATGGATATCTATGTATCTAAAAATAAATGACCAATCAGTTGAACTACTAGTAAGCAAACCTGTGGCTACTTAAAGGGACCTGAAACCCAAAATCTTTCTTTCATGATCTAGGTAGAACATACAATTTTAAACAACTTTTCAGTTTACTTCAACTAATAAATGTGTTTCATTCTCTTGGTATCATTTGTTGAAGGAGCAGCAATGCCCTACTGGTTTCTAACAGAACACATGGGTGAGCCAATGACAATTGGTATATATATGCAACCACCAATCAGCAGCTAGAACCTAGGTTCTTTGCTGCTCCTGAGCTTACCTAGATAAACCTTTCAGCAAAAGATAACAATAGAAGGAAGCAAATTAAATAATAGAAGTAAATTGGAAAGTTGTTTTAAATGGTATGTTCTATCTAAATCATGAATGTCTAATTATGACTTTACTTTCCCTTTAACCAATTAGGCCTAAATTACAAGTGGAGTGCAAAAAATATTAGCGCTATTAAGAGCACATCAATAAGGCTTCTACTCCTATTAGAGGTTAAAAGTAATAAGATATCGCTTGAGCAATTCAGCTAGGGATGGGCAAATGTGTTTATATTCAAATTTGAATGTTATTGTAGAAATTCGATTTACATAATAGTATGTTGATAAGAACGAATATTCTTAAAAATTCAATTTTTTAATGTTATTTACAGTTTTCGAATGTCACTTTTGAATTCGAATATTACATTTATAAAACACAATTGTAGACTAGAAACACTATTTCGAATTTGAATGTCACATTCGAATCGAATATCACATTCAAATTTGAATATTACATTTATAAAACACAGTATTAGACTAGAAATACTGTTTTGAATTCGAATTTCACATTTGAATCGAATATCACATTTATTAAACACAGTTGTAAACTAGAAATACTATTTCGAATTTGAATGTCACATTCAAATTCGAATATTACATTTAAAAAACACAGTATTAGACTAGAAATACTATTTCAAATTCGAATGTGACATTCAAATTCGAATGTCATATTCGAATTCGAATATTACATTTAAAACACAGTATTAGACTAGAAATACTATTTCAAATGTGAATGTGACTTTCGAATGTAGCATTTGAATTTGAATATTACATTTATTAAACACAGTTGTAGACTAGAAATACTATTTCGAATTTGAATGTCACATTCGAAATTCGAATATTACATTTCGAAATTGAATGAATACATAGCTAACCATTCTATTATTCTAACGAATATTTTCGAATTATATTGAAAAATTTGAAAATGAAAATTCGAAAATAGAATGTTAGAATGTTATATAAACATTCGAAATTCGATTCGAACGAACGAATGTATACAAATTCGTTTTAAATTTCGAATTTTTAGAAACATTTGCCCATCCCTAGATTCAGGCCTCAAAGGCAAATTATTGTAGTGTTGGGACCAGTCAATATTGGGACACCTTATAAGTTGGTGACTTGTTTAGCGGAATATGGCAGAAGGTTGCAGGCAAGATAAAGTGTTCAGTCTTAAATTCCAGCTGCAGATGCTGATCCTCAATTCCCGAATGCGCGCACACAGATTTTCTCGACGAGTACCTTGTCCGTACGGAGCTTCAGAAATGAGGGCCAAGGTCTTCTATGGGATATTAATATCCGTACACAAAATCTTGTTTCTAAAATGAAAAGAACACAAGTTACAAATACATTTAATTAAATTACGAAAATACTTTAAGGGCCAGGTTATGAGTGGATTTCTATCTATCTATCTATCTATCTATCTATCTATCTATCTATCTATCTATCTATCATCTATCTATCTATCCATCTATCTATCTATCTATCTATCTATCTATCTATCATCTATCTCTCTCTCTATCTATCTCTCTCTCTCTCTCTCTCTCTCTCTCTCTCTCTCTATCTATCTATCTATCTAGCTATATACCTGTTAGCTATGTGTTATCTATCTATCTATCTATCTATCTATCTATCCTATCATCTATCTATATATCTATCTATCAATCTATCTACCTGTTATCAATGTATTATCTATCTATCCTATTATCTATCTATCTATCTATCTATCTATCTATCTATCTATCTATCTATCTATCTATTTATTATTTATCTATCAATTATCTTTCCATCTATCTATCCATCTATCGATCAATCCTCTATCTATTTATTATCTATCCATCAACTATCTATCTATTATCTATCTATTTATCTATCATCTATCTATCTATCTATCTATCTATCTATCTATCTATCTTTCTCTCTCTCTCTCAATCTATATATCATTTATTTATCTATTTATTATCTATCTATCAATCAACTATTTATCTATCATCTATTTATCTATTTATTATCTATCTATCTATATACTATCTATCTATCTATCTATCTATCTATCTATCTATCTATCTATCTATCTATCTATCTATCTATCTATCTATCTATCTATCTATCTATCTATCTATCTGTCTGTCTGTCTATCTATCTATCTATCTATCTATCTATCTATCTATCTATCTATCTATATATCTATCTATCTATCAACTATATATCTATTTATTATCTATCCATCAACTATCTATCTATCTATCTATCTATCTATCTATCTATCTATCTATCTATCTATCTATCTATCTATCTATCTATCTATCTATCTATCTATCTATCTATCTATTATCTATCTATCATCTATTTATCTATTTATTATCTATCTATCTATATACTATCCATCTATCAACTATATATCTATTTATTATCTTCCTATCTATTATTTATCTATCTATCTATCTATCTATCTATCTATCATCTATCTATCAACTATCTATTTATTATCTATCTAGCAACTATCTATCTATTATCTATCTATTTATCTATCAACTATCTATCTCTCTCTCTCTCTCATTTATTTATCTATTTATTATCTATCAACTATTTATTCAACTATCTATCTATCTATCTATCTATCTATCTATCTATCTATCTATCTATCTATCTATCTATCTATCTATCATCTATCTATCATCTATTTATTATCTATATATCATCTATCTATCTAGCTATATATCTGTTATATTTATTATCTATCTATCTACTATCTATCTACTATCTATCTACTATTTATCTATCTATCATCTATCAACTATATATCTATTTATTATCTATCTATATATTTTCTATCTATTATCTATCTATCTATCTATCTATCTATCTATCTATCTATCTATCAATCAACTATCTATTTATTATCTATCCATCAACTATCTATTATCTATCTATTTATCTATCAACTATCTTTCTATATATCTTTCTTTCTGTCTTTCTTTCATTCTTTCTATCTATCTAGCTATATATCTGTTATCTATCTATTATCTCTTTCCTATCATCTATCTATCTATCTATCTATCTATCTATCTATCTATCTATCTATCTATCTATCTATCTATCTATCTATCTATCTATCTATCTCTCTATCTATCTATCTATCTATCTATCTATCTATCTATCTATCTATCTATCTATCTATCTACAATTTATCTATCTATCATCTGTCTGTCTGTAACTATCTTTAAAAATGTGCAGACTGACAGTTATCATTGTGTTGGTATTTTTTTTTAAATGATTCTACAATATCACTCTTTCACGAAGAATTAATTGAAGATGGTCCAAATTATTAAAGGGACATTAAACCAAAAAACCTTCTTTCATGATTCAGATAGAGTGTAAAATTGTAAAAAAATAAATTAAAAAATCCAATTTATTTGTATTAAATTGACTTTGTTCTGTAGGTATCCTTTCTTGAAAAGCAGGTAGGAAGGTTTGGGAGTGTGCATGTGATTGGAGCAATATATGGCAGCAGTTTCATAACTATGTTATATATTTCAGCATCCTAAAATAAAGATCATATTGTGTTCTTTATTGTTAACTAGTCCTAAAGCCTGTGTACACAGGCCATTTTCTGCAGTGCAGTGGTCCCACCAGCCTGGCCACGCCCCCATCACACCTGCCCTTGCCGACCACACCCCTGTCACACCCACTCCCACCCGGCCACGCCCCATCCCACCTACCCTCTTAGCTGTCTGATCCTCACACTTCCTTACGGCCCGGTCAGGTATGTTTGTGTCGTGCTGCAGTCTCTACTGCGCATGACAGCTTCAGACAAACATACCTGGCCTTTAATTATATAGGACTAGTACTAAAGCCCGTGTACACGGGCCATTTTTTTCAGAACAGCGGTCCCACCCCTTGCTCTCTCCCCCCTCTCTTTTGCTCTCTCTTCCCCCCTCTCTTTTGCTTTCTCTCTCCCCTCTCTTTTGCTTTCTCTCCCCCCTCTCCTTTGTTCTCTCTCTCCCCTCTTTTGCTCTCTCTCTCCCCTCTTTGGCTCTCTATCTCCCCTCTTTGGCTCTCTCCCTCCTTTCTTTTGCTCTCCCCCCTCTTTTGTTCTCTCCCCCCTCTTTGGCTCCCCCCCTCTTTGGCTCTCCTCCCCACTCTTTGGCTCTCCTCCCCCTCTTTGGCTCTCCCCCCCTCTTTGGCTCTCCCCCCCCTCTTTGGCTCTCTCCCCTCTTTTGCTCTCTCTCCTCTTTGGCTCTCTCTCTCCCCCCTCTTTGGCTCCCCCCCCTTTGGCTCTCTCCCCCCCCCCCTTTGGCTCTCTCTCCCCCCTCTTTGGCTCTCTCCCCTCTTTGGCTCTCTCTCCTCTTTGGCTCTCTCTCTCCCCCCTCTTTGGCTCTCCCCCCCTCTTTGGCTCTCCCCCCCCTCTTTTGCTCTCCCCCCCTCTTTTGCTCTCCCCCCCCTCTTTTGCTCTCTCTCTCCCCTCTTTGGCTCTCTCCCCCCTCTTTTGTTCTCTCCCCCCCTCTTTGGCTCTCTCCCCCCCTCTTTGGCTCTCTCCCCCCCTCTTTGGCTCTCCCCCCCCCTCTTTGGCTCTGCCCCCCCTCTTTGGCTCTCCCCCCCCTTTGGCTCTCTCCCCCCCCTTTGGCTCTTTACCCCCCTCTTTGGCTCTCTCCCCCCCTCTTTGGCTCTCCCCCCCCCCTCTTTGGCTCTCTCTCCTTTTTGGCTCTTTTTCCTCTTTGGCTCTCTCTCTCCCCCCTCTTTGGCTCTCCCCCCCCCTTCTCTTTGGCTCTCCCTCCCCCCTTCTCTTTGGCTCTCCCCCCCCCTTCTCTTTGGCTCCCCCCCCCTTCTCTTTTGCTCTCTCCCCCCTTCTCTTTGGCTCTCTCCCATCCCTTCTCTTTGGCTCTCTCCCCCCCCTTCTCTTTGGCTCTCCCCCCCCTTCTCTTTGGCTCTCCCCCCCCCTTCTCTTTGGCTCTCCCCCCCCCCTTCTCTTTGGCTCTCCCCCCCCATTCTCTTTGGCTCTCCCCCCCCTTCTCTTTGGCTCTCCCCCCCCATTCTCTTTGGCTCTCCCCCCCCCTTCTCTTTGGCTCTCCACCCCCCTTTGGCTCTCTCCCCCCCTCTTTGGCTCTCTCCCCCCCTCTTTGGCTCTCCCCCCCCCTCTTTGGCTCTCTCTCCTTTTTGGCTCTTTTTCCTCTTTGGCTCTCCCCCCCCTTCTCTTTGGCTCCCCCCCCTTCTCTTTTGCTCTCTCCCATCCCTTCTCTTTGGCTCTCTCCCCCCCCCCTTCTCTTTGGCTCTCCCCCCCCCTTCTCTTTGGCTCTCCCCCCCCCCTTCTCTTTGGCTCTCCCCCCCCCCCTTGGCTCTCCCCCCCCCCTTTGGCTCTCTCCCCCCCCCTTTGGCTCTCTCCCCCCCTCTTTGGCCCTTCTCCCCCACTCTTTGGCCCTTCTCCCCCCTCTCCTGCTCCCTCTCTGGCTCTGTCTTCACATCGCGGGACCCCACCCGGCCACGCCCCATCGAGGCAACACCCGCCCGACCACGCCCCTCGCGACGCCCGGCCACGCCCCTCCCGACGCCTGGCCAGGCCCCCCCCACAAACAGCTGTGAGGTCTGGGGAGCGCGTTGCCACTTCTCACGCAGCAGACCTCACAGCTGTTGAGTAGCTCGCGCTCCCTATCTCACAGCTGCTTGTATGCTGTGTACCTCGCGCTCCCTATCTCAAGGCCAAGTGTTTGTCTCTACTGCGCATGACGGCTTCAGACAAACACTTGGCCTTTTATAATATAGGATTATTTACCAAGCACAAAAAACTGAGCTTTATAGAATAAAGTAATAAAATAACATTGGGCAATATGTATATATTACACTTTCTAAACAGTTTTCTTTCATTTTTTGAATAACTAAAAAAGCTAAGTTTTACTTGTAATCTCTTAACTTTTACATCTCACCAAGACTTTACTCCAATGCTGGTGGAATATAAGTATACTTTTTAAATATAAAGCAAGAAGGGGTTTCAATGGCACTGCCTAATCAATAATTGTGACTACACCCTCAATGGATTACTGGTTTTATTCCATATAATCACAGGGTAGATAGTGCTGTGTATTATTTGAATTGCAATAAAAAACATGGGCAAAAGAGACCATTAGAGAATACACAATTAGCACTCATGTAGATAACTATAACACAAAATGTGTATATACATTATGAACAGATAGAGTACCAAATGGTAAGGGGAGTTCGCTTGGATCATTAAAACATAACTTTTATTAAAACAGTTTTCTTTCATTTTTTGAATAACTAAAAAAACTAAGTTTTACTTGTAATCTCTTCACTTTTACATCTCACCAAGACTTTACTCCAATGCTGGTGGAATATAAGTATACTTTTTACCCTGTGCCCAACATCCAATGTCCTTTTTTTAAAAATGATCTTAATAGTGTCTGGAAAAAAAGCCTCAGATTACGGGAGCACTAGCATACGCTGGCATCAAGTGCACAGTTCATGAGTCAACACAGTTCCAGACAAGGAGAGACATGACATAGTCATGTGATGTAATTTTGGCTTAGGCATTTTAGCACAGTCTTTTGTATGATTAAGACTGAGCTCTTTGTAGGACAGCCGCTCCTGGCACTGGTATGGTACATCGGGACCTAGCACTTAAAAGCAACTATCAGAATATGGATATAAATGGATTTGTGGGTCTATTTCATACCATTAAAAGAGTTATGCAGTGTTTTCTGTGTTTTTGTTGGTCTGTAAGAGAACTCTGCAAACACCCTCCAATGTGAATACTTTGTTAAAGGACCACTAAAGTCAAAATTAAACTATCATGATTCAGATAGAGCACACAGTTTTAAACAACATCCTATTCACATCTAAATAGGCATATTCCTTTTTATGTGCACACTTTCTGAGGGACCAGTTCCCACTGAGCATGCGCAGAATTCACAGAATATATATATGCATTTCTTATTGGCTGATGACTGTCACATGACACAGTGGGAAGGTGGAAAAACTAACTAAAATTTTTCATAAAATAATCTACTACTCATGTGAAATTTAAACCAAGTGCTTTTGCATAGTCTATTATGCATTTGTTGATTATGAAATTCTTTAAGCCCACCAATGCTTTTCACTGAGACAATTCCACAACTATCTTCAACTCAGTTAGTAAACACTTTCAATATTATTAACCCCTAATCTGCCGCTCCGGATACCGCCGACACCTACATTATATTTATTAACCCCTAATCTGCCACCCCCAAATGTCGCCACAACCTACCTACACTTATTAACCCCTAATCTGCCGCCCCCAACATCGCCGCCACTATAATAAACATATTAACCTCTAAACCTAAATCTAACCCTAACACCCCCTAACTTAAATATAATTTAAATAAATCTAAATAAATATAACTATCATTAACTAAAGAATTCCTATTTAAAACTAAATACTTACCTATAAAATAAACCCTAAGATAGATACAATGTAACTAATAGTTACATTGTATCTAGCTTAGGTTTATTTTTATTTTACAGGCAAGTGTGTATTTATTTTAACTAGGTAGAATAGTTACTAAATAGTTATTAACTAAAGTACCTGTAAAATAAAACCTAACCTAAGTTACAATTACACCTAACACTACACTATAATTAAATTAATTCCCTAAATTAAATACAATTAAATACAATTAAATAAAATTATCTAAAGTACAAAAACAAACAAACACTAAATTACAGAAAATAATAAACAAATTACAAGATTTTTAAACTAATTACACCTAATCTAATCCCCCTAACAAAAAAAAAGCCCCCCCAAAATAAAAAAGCCCTACCCTACACTAAATTACAAATAGTCCTTAAAAGGGTCTTTTGCGGGGCATTGCCCCAAAGTAATCAGCTCTTTTACATAATTACAAATCCCCCCCAACATTAAAACCCACCACCCACACAACCAACCCTACTCTAAACCCACCCAATACCCCCTTAAAAAACCTAACACTAACCCCTTGAAGATCACCTTACCGGGAGAAGTCTTCACTCAACCGGACCGAAGTCCTCAACGAATCCAGCAGAAGTGGTCCTCCAGACGGGCAGAAGTTGTCCTCCAGATGGGCAGAAGTCTTCATCCAGACGGCATCTTCTATCTTCATCCATCCGGCGCGGTGTGGGTCCATCTTCAAGACATCCGACACGGAGCATCCTCTTCTTTTCATGGTGACTGAAGAATGAAGGTTCCTTTAAGTGACGTCATCCAAGATGGCGTCCCTTCAATTCCGATTGGCTGATAGAATTCAGCCAATCGGAATTAAGGTAGGAAAAATCCTATTGGCTGATGCAATCAGCCAATTGGATTGAAGTTCAATCCTATTGGCTGATCCAATCAGCCAATAGGATTGAGCTGGCATTCTATTGGCTGTTCCAATCAGCCAATAGAATGCCAGATCAATCCTATTGGCCGATTGCATCAGCCAATAGGATTTTTTCTACCTTAATTCCGATTGACTGATAGAATTCTATCAGCCAATCGGAATTGAAGGGACGCCATCTTGGATGACGTCACTTAAAGGAACCTTCATTCTTCAGTTGCCGTGGAAAAAAGAGGATGCTCCGCGTCGGATGTCTTGAAGATGGACCTGCTCCGCGCCGGATGGATGAAGATAGAAGATGCCGTCTGGATGAAGACTTCTGCCCTTCTGGAGGACCACTTCTGTCCGTCTGCCGGATTCGTTGAGGACTTCGGCCCAGTTGGGTGAAGACTCCTCCCGGTAAGGTGATCTTCAAGGGGTTAGTGTTAGGTTTTTTTTTTTTTTGTTTTTTTTTAAATATATTTTATTGAAAAACTCAAGCTTTGTATACAACATGTAAAATTTTCACATATATGTTTTCCAGTCTTTACTTTTTTTTTTTTTTTTCCCTTCCAACTTCTCAGTGTTGTCCTTGGCAGCTTGTGCCGTTGTTGTAGATACTGCTAAGTTTCGCAGTTCCATTATAGAGTCTGAGTCCATATAGGCCTTACAGCCAGGCAAACATAATCGATGATACTTGGTAAAGATACTAGCTTGTAATCAAACAAATATAAATTTTCATGTAAAAGATGAAACAGTGTGTGACCTCTGTGTAACACCATTAAAAGGAAAAGGTTCATAGGTTCACCCGTGTAAGGATTTTTACATGCAATTGATTCTGCACAGTTTGTGGTCCCTTGTTTCCCGGGTCTGTCATTGTGTTCTACGCGTCTTTGTGTCTTATCCCTACTTAGCCAGTAGGTAGATATGTTATGTCAGTAGTCACGTCTTTTACCCTGAGGTGTAGTGTGTCTGCGTTGTCTAATGTCAGTGGTCGGTGTCGCGCTGCTCCCATTGTTGCAACATTAGGTCATGTATGTCTGCTGTGCCATGCTGTATGTGGTGGTACCTCTCTAACTGCAACAGTGTGTTTACTTGATTTTCCCAGTCCTCTATGGATGGTATCGTCTTTGTTTTCCAATATTTTGGGATGAGCATTTTGGCACTATTCAACATAATTAGGAGTAAAGCCCTGCTCTGCTTAGTCTCTAGTTTAGGTAGTGATAGAAATAGGATCATCTTTGGGCTGTTTTGTAACGGTTTCCCTATTATGTGTGTAATCTGGAGGAAGACACCTACCCAGTACATGTCGAGTTTGGGGCAGGACCACCAAATGTGTGTTGGTGTGCCCTCTTCAACGCAGTCTCTCCAGCACCTCCCCGAAGCTGTCTTATAAATGCAATGCAACCTACTAGGTGTAAGGTACCATCTTGATATAAATTTATAGCTTGCCTCTTGTACTCGTACAGAAACTGAGGCTTTCTTGGTAATTTGGAACGCGGTGTGCCACTCTGTATTTTCTATCTCCATTTGTAGTTCTTTTTCCCATGCCCTCACATATGTGGGGAGTGTATTAGCATCCTCCATTATTAATAATTTATATGTCAATGAGATGGCATGGGACGTAGGGGTAACTCGGGTGCACAGGGTTTCAAAGACCGTTTTCTGTCTTGTAAATGAACCCCTGGAGCGGTGTGTTGCAAGAAAGTGATTGATCTGTGAGTGTGCTAACCAGTTCAAATGTGTCCCCAGTGCTGTCTCTTGAATGTCTGCTAATGGTGCGAGTTTGCCTCCTTCCAAGAGAGAGGAGATCGTCATGTCACCGAAGGAAGACCCTGAGTCTATGTCCCTTGGTTTGTAGTTCCAAGGTATTTCAGGGTTCTGGTACATTGGGGTTAATGGTGCATGGATGGAAGAAATATTTGTGGAGGTGCGTTGGATTTTATCCCAGTGTGTATAAAAATCTATTAGTAATGGTATGTGGATGTGGCTTTGGATCTGTGTTTCTCTGGGGCCCACGCCTGAAGACCTGCATTTCTTGTATTAAGGATATCACAGTCCAGTTGTACCCACTTCTTGTTGGGGTTGTTATGGCACCAGTCTAATAGTCTCTGTAATATGGTGGCTTGTTTGTAAGTGGAAATGTTTGGGACTCCCAGACCTCCTCTGTCTCTTGGGAGGTATAGGGTTCTCTTTGCTATCCTTGGCCTAATGTTTCCCCAGATGTAATGTTCCAGTATACTTTGTAGTTTATGTAGGTAATTTGTTGGCAATGGGATTGGGGTAGTCTGGAGTAGATATAATATCCTTGGGACTACGTTCATTTTGACAACGTTAATTCTCCCTACCCATGAAATTGTCTTCTTTTTCCAGCTAGAAAGATCTGACACCAGGGTGTGTTCTAGTGCTTTGTAGTTGGCTTGAAATAGTACCTGTGGGTCTGGTGATAAGTATATGCCTAAATACCTCATTGTTGTCTGTTGTGTGCGAAGTGGGCAGTCTTGAAGTATCTCAAATAAAGAGTCGGGGTCATATGTAATATTTAATAGTTCAGACTTAGTAGTGTTAAGATGAAAATTTGATACCCGTCCATAGTCACCGAACACCTTCAGGGCCCTGGGCATGGAGGTTTCCGTTTTCGTCAATGTAAGTATTACATCGTCTGCGTAGAGTGCGAGCTTGTGTTCGTTCAAGCTTATAGAGACCCCTGATATCAACGTGTCCTCTCTTATTTTCTGCGCCAGTACCTCTATGGTTATGGCGAAGAGAATTGGTGAGAGGGGGCAGCCTTGTCTCGTGCCATTGTGAATGTAGAACCTATCGGATAGTAGTCCGTTTACTTTGACATGCGCTGTTGGGCATTCATATAGTTTGAAGATTTGGGAGATAATGGAGTTGCTAAATTTCATTTTATGTAGAACCGCTTTTAGAAAAGGCCAATGTACCCTGTCAAAGGCTTTCTCTGCGTCTGTCGACACAAAGATTGACGGGATTTTGTGTTGCTGGACATAGTTCATTAATTGCAGTACCTTTAAGGTGTTGTCCCTCGCCTCCCTCCCAGGGACAAAACCCACTTGGTCCGGATTAATCAATGTGGGCAGATATTTATTAATTCTATTGGCCAGAATCTTAGCAAATATTTTAATATCACAGTTTAAGAGAGAAATGGGGCGAAAATTTTCTGGTTTATTTGGGTTTTTGCCTGGTTTAGGCAAGACTGTGATATAAGCCTCTAACATGTTGTCTGGAAAACCCCCCTCCTTTAGCAATGAGTTAAATAGAGATATTAGTGGTGATGTTAGATGGTGTATAAAGGTTTTATAGTATTTAATACCCAAACCGTCTGGTCCTGGGCTCTTGCCGTTTGGCATGGACTTAATGGCGGCTGCAATTTCATCTTTTGTAATTGGTACATCTAAAGCCCCGGCGCTTTCTGTGTCAAGAGTGAGTAGGGTCACCCCTTCCAGATAGTTGTCTATATCTCGTAGGTCACAGTCATTGTGTATGTTGTATAGTTTTTCGTAGTACTGTCTGAATGTCTCCGCTATTTTTATACTGTCTCTGTGCATGTCTCCCGTTGTATCCGCTAATTCGTGCACATAGGTTGTTAGTTGCTGGCGTTTTAGTGCCTTGGCAAGTGAGGACCCTGATTTGTTATTTACATTAAAGTATTTTTGTTGTAGTATTACAGCTTTGTGTTGGTATTCCCTGATGTAGTGGTTGTTAAGCTCATGCCTGGCTTTGGTTAAATTTTTTAGATAGATTGTGGAGGTCGGGTGTTGTTTGTGTTGTGTCTCCCAGTATCCTATTTGAGAGAGGGTGGAGTTCACGAACTGTCTGTCATTTTTTATTTTTCTCGCTTTGTGTTTAATGAATTCCCCCCTGATTACACATTTGTGTGCTTCCCATGTCGTTGCCGTTGATGTGTCTGAGGGTGTGTTTTCCCTAAAGAAATGTCCTAGTGTTTCATCAATGTCCATCTGGACTAATGGGTTAGCTAGAGCGGTTTCGTCAAGCCTCCACATAAAGGGATGTGGTGGTATGCTTGGCCAATTGATCATGCACTTTACTGGTGCGTGATCAGACCATGTTATTGGTAAAATTTCAGCTTTTTCCACCATAGTCAATCCTATCTGGTCTGTCACTATGTAGTCAATTCTAGTGTATGTATGGTGTGGATGTGAGTAGAATGTGAAGTCTGAGGCGTCTGGGTGCTCTGTTCTCCAGATGTCATGTGTCTTTAGCAGTTGCAGTTGGGAGTTAATGGATTTTATGACTTTCATCGGTGTGCTTGTCCTCCCTGTCGATGTATCTCGCGAGGGGTCTAGTGGCAGGTTGAAGTCGCCCGCAATGAACAACACCCCTTTCATGTGTTCCAGTAGTAACTGTGTGACCTGTCTAAAAACTAGGTGCTGTCCCTGATTGGGTAGGTAGATATTAACCAGCGTGACATATGTGTTGAAGAGGAGCCCTGTCACTATCAGATATGTTCCTTTGGTATCTTTGATGACATGTTTCGGTTGGAAAAGTACAGTGTTTTTGAGGAATATACCGACTCCTCCTTTCTTATTTGGCCCCGAGGCCAGGAAGGAGGTCTTATATTGGTTGTTCATGTACTTGGGTTCCCTCCCCTTTTTAAAGTGTGTCTCTTGTATAAAGAGTATATCTGTGAGGGTTTTCACAGCATGTATGTTCCTTTAAGCAGCTACCTGCATCCTCCTAGTCCTGCCCACAGAGTCTATAAAACACCTGCTCACCCAAAGACAGGTGCTTAGTATTTGTTGCTTTTGACTGAGTAACTCCTGCTCATACTGAGCTCACAATTTTCCTGCAAAGAAGATTGCTTATTCCAACTACTCGTGGATTACTAAAATCTTTATCTGGACCACTTGGCATTACGCCTATTCAACTTAAAAGACTTTTGTACCTGCTTATGGTTTATTCCTTTCAATATTTTACACGGCTGTCGCCGCTTCATGACTGGACTTATTTGAGTGCTACCACACCTTCCTGCTCGGAGTCTGGCTTTTCCCTTACTAGCCGCTATCTCTAAAGCACAGTTGATATCTTTCCTGCTGTTTAAAACCAAGCGTTTCTTATCGCAATTGTGTTACACGGAGTCTGGGCTTGTCAGCGTTCTTAGCTGTCAATCAAACATACTGATCTCTATCACAAGCATTCACCTCCCAGAACCCATACCAAACCCACACTACCTACATCCGTTCCCATGGAGATTGGGGTGGTTAGAGGACCTCTATCAAATGAAGAGAGGATGAGGCGTAAGACTAGAAACCTCTGCATGTATTGTAGTGATCCAACCCATTCTGTACATGAATGTCCCATTCTTCAGAAGAATAAGAAAAGTAAGTCCACCATTATTTGTTCCTCTCATGTGGTACATAAACAATCCACTTACTGTAACCTCTCTCTGTTCTTGCAGTGGGATCAGAAAAGGGTACCAACTGAAGCCATCATAGATTCTGGCGCCTTTGGGAACTTCATCGACTCCCAGCTTGTAAAATTAAATAAAATCCCACTTGAGCTGAAAGAAATACCACTTGTACTTCGTGTTATTGATGGGTCCACTATACGTAACGGCCCTATTACACATCATACTGTTCCTGTTACTGAAAACGGCCATACCGAATTCATCTCTTTTGATGTGTTGCCTTCTCCTCATTTCCCTGTAGTTTTAGGTATCACATGGTTGAAGTTACATGAGCCTTCCATAGTATGGACATCCTCAAAGATGTCCTTCAACTCCTCATACTGTCAAAACACTTGCTTCCCACAGCATCACCTTCTCCATACTCTCCCTGATTCACAAATACTACCCGATTACTACAAAGATTTTGCTGACGTATTCAGCAAGTCTGAAGCTGACACACTTCCACCCCATCGACCGTATGATTGCCCTATCCAACTACAACCGGGGGCAAGCATACCATTTGGGCACATCTATCCATTAAATGAAACTGAATTGGCACATCTTAAAAACTACCTCGAGGAAAACCTCAAAAAAGGTTTCATAAGACCTTCCACCTCTCCCGCTGGAGCAGGCATGTTCTTTGTGAGGAATAAGGATGATTCACTTAGGCCCATTATCGACTACCGCGAGCTTAACAAAAGGACCATAAAAAATCGCTATCCGTTACCATTGATTCCAGAGATGATTGAACACCTATCGGATGCTACCATCTTTTCCAAACTCGATCTCAGAGGTGCATACAATCTGGTACGGATACAGGAAGGTCATGAGTGGCTCACGGCGTTCCGCACTAGATATGGGCTGTATGAGTACTTGGTGATGCCTTTTGGATTGTGCAACGCTCCGGCGACTTTCCAACATTTTATAAACGACATTTTTAGAGATCTACTAGATGTCTGCATGGTCGTGTACCTCGACGACATTCTAATATATTCTAAAACCTTAAAGGATCACATTAAACACCTCCGCTGGGTACTCTCAAGACTTCGTACTCACAAGCTCTATGCCAAGGCAGAAAAGTGTCAATTTCATTGCAAATAGATTTCATTCCTAGGGTATGATATCTCCCCTGACGGTATAAAGATGCAACATAAGAAGGTAGATACTGTTTTGGACTGGCCTCCACCAGCCAACAGGAAGGATCTACAACGCTTCCTTGGTTTCTCCAACTACTATCGAAAATTCATCAAGGGATTCTCCAAGATAGTAAAACCGTTAACCCAACTTACAACCCAGTCCAAACCCTTCATCTGGACCAAGGAAGCATCCACAGCTTTTGACTTCCTCAAGAATAGTTTCTCTACAGCACCTATACTCCGATTCCCTGACGCCTCATTACCATACATCCTTGAAGTTGATTCATCTGACTACGCCCTAGGGGCTGTACTCTCTCAACGCCAGTCTATGTCGGAACCCTTACATCCAGTCTCCTTCTTTTCCAAGACCATGTCCCCTGCAGAAATGAATTACACAATTGGAGACAAAGAACTCCTCGCCATTCGCAGAGCCTTAGAGAACTGGAGACATCTTTTGGAGGGAGCTAAATTTCCTGTCACCATCTACACAGATCATAGAAACCTCCAATTCCTCCAGAATAATAAAACTTTATCAGCTAGGCAGGTCCGTTGGAGCCTTTATTTCTCCAGGTTTGATTTCATCATCCAATATAGACCTGCCAACAAGAACGGGAAGGCTGATGCTCTCTCTAGAAGAGAAGTTAGACCTTCAATTACACAAGAGATCCAGTCAGTGATTCCCCAAGAACGCTTCAATGGAATTACTACACCATTCCTAGCTGAGATTAAGAAACATCAAAAACTAGACGAAGAAAAAACCCACTACCAAGTAGAGAACAAAGATGGCTTACTCTACCACAAGGATAAGCTTTATGTACCTCAAGCTTTAAGGAGTCAGGTTTTAAAATATCATCATGACATACCAACCTCAGGACATCCTGGTGTTAGGCGTACATTGGATTTATTGAACCGTTACTATTGGTGGCCCAAACTAAAGCAATCGGTTAAAGAATATGTTGGTACCTGTTCCACCTGCATTACCTCTAAGAACGAAAGGTCAAAACCTTATGGGCTATTGATGTCTTTACCTATACCCAGCCGCCCCTGGGAACAAATTAGTATGGACTTCATTGTTGAACTACCCTTATCTCATAAGCAGAACACCATACTTGTAGTAATAGACATGTTCACTAAGATGGGGCACTTCATCCTCCGAAACTGCTAGGCTCTTCCTAGACAATATTGTAAAATTGCATGGGGTTCCCGCTAGAGTGATAACTGACAGAGGAACACAATTTACCTCGAGATTTTGGGCTACATTGTCTAAACTCCTTCAAGTTGATCACAGATTCACAACAGCATACCATCCCCAAACCAACGGACAGACGGAACGGTTGAATCAATGGCTTGAGGAATACCTCAGATGTTTCTGTTCCTATCAGCAAGACCAGTGGATTTCCTATCTACCCATTGCTGAATATGCCTACAACAACTTAACCAGCTCATCTACAAACTGTTCACCTTTTTTTGCAAATTATGGTTTTCACCCCACTCTTTTTCTTAATACTACCTCCAGCACTGATTCCCCCAAATTGGATGACTTCACTATTAGGATTCTAGACAATTTTGATTTCATCAAAAGAAACATACAGAATGCTCAAGCTACGCAGAAAAGACATTACGACCTCAGAAGGAGAACTCCCCCTAACTACTCCATTGGTGACCGGGTTTGGCTTTCCACGAAAAACTTGAAACTACAAGTTCCCAGTAAGAAACTTGCTACGAAGTTTATTGGACCCTATGAGATATCTCGGGTGGTCAACCCTAACGCTGTCACCTTACAACTGCCAGTCGGAATGAAAGTACATCCAACTTTCCACGTCTCTCTTCTGAAACCTTATACTGGATCTAGACAGCAAGATACCAACAGTACTGACTCCTCTGTTATAACTGATACTCAAGTATACGAAGTACATTCCATTCTGGATTCCCGTTACAAGGGTTCAATACTGCAATATCTTATCCACTGGAAGGGTTATCCTTCGGATAACGACTCTTGGGAAGAAGCCTCAGCGATTAATGCTCCAAGGCTCATCTCTGCCTTCCACAGTCGCTTCCCGGATAAACCTAGACCTCAAGCTGTGGGACAGCTTTCTTGAGGTGGGGATGATGTGAGGGTTTTCACAGCATGTATGTTCCTTTAAGCAGCTACCTGCATCCTCCTAGTCCTGCCCACAGAGTCTATAAAACACCTGCTCACCCAAAGACAGGTGCTTAGTATTTGTTGCTTTTGACTGAGTAACTCCTGCTCATACTGAGCTCACAATTTTCCTGCAAAGAAGATTGCTTATTCCAACTACTCGTGGATTACTAAAATCTTTATCTGGACCACTTGGCATTACGCCTATTCAACTTAAAAGACTTTTGTACCTGCTTATGGTTTATTCCTTTCAATATTTTACACGGCTGTCGCCGCTTCATGACTGGACTTATTTGAGTGCTACCACACCTTCCTGCTCGGAGTCTGGCTTTTCCCTTACTAGCCGCTATCTCTAAAGCACAGTTGATATCTTTCCTGCTGTTTAAAACCAAGCGTTTCTTACCGCAATTGTGTTACACGGAGTCTGGGCTTGTCAGCGTTCTTAGCTGTCAATCAAACAGCGTGTCAGTCAGTGACTCCTCCCCTGCTTTCCGCGCTACTCCACAGAACGCTGCGAGCAGCAACAGCAGTGAGAAGCAAGAAACCGTTACCATCCTAAGGAGGAATTGAGATCAGAGAACTCCTGTTTCATAATTTATGTCAGTCTGCCAGTGTCTCAGAATCACAAGCCTTCCGTTAAAACTGTAAAGCTGTTTTGGGACACTTATTACAGTTATACTTATACATATAAAATCACGCTCTACCTTAAACTGATATCACTCTCTGCTATAGTGATATTATATCAAGAGGGTGAAACATTCAAACATTAAATTATCTGTTCTGCAGTTGAGTTCCACAAAATACTAAGTTTACTCGATCATTACAATATCCCCTTTGGTTTTATGCAGTTGGTGGAACGCTATTGACCTTTTTTCAGGGCTGTTAAGGCCCTTGGCGTTTATAGATACTAGTGAGAGGGGTTGCCCCTGTGGGTTTCTTTGGTCTGTCATGTTATTCTTCCCACCTATCTGAGGTGTGTGGGTCAAATCTATGTGGTAGCTTTCGTCTGTGTATGTGGGGTGTCTAGTACCTTTTTGTAATGTGTACCTGTAGTCGGGTCCAAGTCTGGTATTTAGATGCGTTTACGTCGTGGATATGAGAGTTCGGCAGTTCGTGTAAGCAGAGTTGTCGCGTCTATGTGGTTAAGGTGCGGTGAAAGGAAGCTCAGTTGGTGCCACAGGTGAACCTAAAATAAATTGGTATGAGGTTAACTTGCAATGCAACAATGAATTAACAACAGGGCAACAGTATCAATCAACAAACAATAATAACAAGCTGAAATGAAATAACAAGATAGGGCTATATCCCCACCCCTAAGCCCGATAATTCAAACATTAATATAAAATATACGACCTGTAGCCATTTTTGACCATTATGAGTCCCTTCATGCCGACGCGTGCCCTTTATCTGATTGCTTGCAGGGTTCCATTAAGTGTGGGCACGCGCTCGGCACGTTGGTTCTTTTTTCAGTTTCTGTCCTTGACTTTCTCTCTGAGGGTGACGAGGGTCTGATGTGTGTTCTTAGGGTTGTCACATTTTCTTCATCTGTATGCTCTGGGTGTGGGATGTTAATCCGTAGGGTTTCGCAGAAGTGTGGTAGGTCTTCCCTGGTTTTGTACACCGCAGTAGTGCCGTCCCTTGTAGCGATGATGCTGACTGGAAATCCCCACCTATAGGGTATCCTCTGTGATCTTAAAGCAATGGTAATATAGCTGAGATCCCTTCTTTTTTGCAGAGTTGCTGGGCTCAAGTCAGCAAAAATCTGTATGCGGTTGCCCGCGTGTGTAAAGTCCTGTTTTTGTCTGGCATATTTGAGGATATCTTCTTTGTCTTTAAAATGCAGGAGTTTAAGAATGACATCCCTGGGTGGTGCTTTAGGTGGGGGTTTGGCTCTTAGGGCTCGGTGAGCTCTCTCTATTGGGACCTCAGGTGCGCCACTGTCCCCTTTAAGGGTCCGGAAAAGATCTTGTAGGCAGCCCTCCAGGGCCGCTGGTTGTATAGTTTCAGAGATGCCCCGTATCCGGAGGTTGTTCCTCCTACCTCTGTTATCTAGGTCCTCCACTTTCTCCCAAAGTTGGTGTATAGTCTCCTCTTGTTCATATGCCAAACGTGATATGTGTTCAATATCATTATGTGTTGTATTGTGGCTCTCTTCTAGGTTTGTTACTCTTTGAGTTACCCTTGTCAGATCACGTTTCAGTTCAGTATACCAGGTTTTAACTTCTGACATGATCTCTTTTACATCATCTTTAGTGCACAGAGGTTTTAAATCTTCTTTTGTGAGACCAGGGGAGTGCGTTGGATGTGATGGCGTTGCTTGCATGTCCTCTGCTGGTGCAGGGGCTTTTGGGTTAGATGTAGCTGTAGGAGTCTGCGGTTCTAAAGGTTTTAAATATTGCTGCAACATTTTTGTATTTGTAACACCATCAGATTTGCCTTGTTTGCGTGCTGGCATACTTTTAAGATTTAATGCAGTGGAGTAGAGGGCAGGCCTTATTAGTTATGTGTCAGTCTCAGCTTTTGTGTCCCCAGTGTGGGTATATCTGGTTTAGGGATGTATAACAGTAGTAATAAAGCCACCAAGTTATTGTGAAGCACTTTCTTTGTATTTTCTTAGATATTCTCCCCTCTGGTTCAGGGTGCGCTATATCTCTGGTGTTAGCTATGTATTTACTATTGTGCAGGCAGTAATAGTTTTGGTCTTGTGAGTTCTGTTCACCTGTGTGAAAAATATCCCTCCTGGCAGAGTTTAGGGTCTGTGGTAGCAGCTGTTAATCTATGCAGTCTCTTGCGGTGGTTAGTGCTAGGATAAAGCTTATTTTCGTGTAACTTATAGTGTCTCTGTGATATACTTAGGCCCCTTTTCCGTTTACTGTCAATATTCAGCACTCCTGTTCCTGCTCTTTCCCTTTTTGTGCTGCTGCTGCGATTATTATTATCTAATTATTTGTTGTGGTTTGTTATACCAGATGTCTGGTCTCTTATGCGTTTGTGTTGTGGGCCCTTTGGTTGGTGGTATGGCGCTTTATTATTATGCTGATCTCACCGCGTGGTTGTGCGCGGATTTTTTGCACCCCCGGGGACCTGGGACTTACTTGCCGCTTTTGCGTCGGCTCTCTGCTGTGTCCGGTCGGCTAAAACGTATCCGTTGCTGTGTGTGGGCTTGTTGTTTTGCCCGGACTTTAGGATGGTTGCTCCCGGTCTCCTACGATCACACCGCCTGTGGCCTGAGTACGGGGAGTCGGCCCGCCGGCTTCCCGTGGTGTTTCTCAGGATCAGCTGTTCCCCTCTGCAGTTTGATCTGTCCCCTCGCTTCTGCTGTGTGTAAGGATTCACTGTAGAATAGAAAAAGGTCTTTGGCTAATTTTATGTACCGGGCTTAGGTGGTATGGGCCTGGGAGCTATCCTCTCACACAGCCATTTTCCAGCATGGCTAAGCTCCGCCCAGTGTTAGGTTTTTTAAGGGGGTATTGGGTGGGTTTTAGAGTAGGGTTGGTTGTGTGGGTGGTGGGTTTTAATGTTGGGGGGATTTTACATTTTTTTACAGGTAAAAGAGCTGATTACTTTGGGGCAATACCCCGCAAAAGGCCCTTTTAAGGGCTATTTGTAATTTAGTGTAGGGTAGGGCTTTTTTATTGGGGGGGGGGCTTTTTTTTGTTAGGGGGATTAGATTAGGTGTAATTAGTTTAAAAATCTTGTAATTTGTTTATTATTTTCTGTAATTTAGTGGGGGGTTTTGTACTTTAGATCATTTTATTTAATTGTATTTAATTTAGGGAATTAATTTAATTATAGTGTAGTGTTAGGTGTAATTGTAACGTAGGTTAGGTTTTATTTTACAGGTACTTTTGTATTTATTTTAACTAGGTAGTTATTAAATAGTTAATAACTATTTAGTAACTATTCTACCTAGTTAAAATAAATACAAACTTGCCTGTGAAATAAAACTAAACCCTAAGCTAGCTACAATGTAACTATTAGTTATATGGTAGCTAGCTTAGGGGTTATTTTATAGGTAAGTATTTAGTTTTAAATAAGAATTATTTAGTTAATGATAGTTATATTTTTTTAGATTTATTTAAATTATATGTAAGTTAGGGGGTGTTAGGATTTAGAATGTTGGGGATGGCAGATTAGGGGTTAATAAATGTAGGTAGGTGTCGGCGATGTTAGGGACGGAAGATTAGGAGTTAATAATATTTAACTAGTGTTTGCGAGGCGGGAGTGCGGCGGTTTAGGGGTTAATATATTTATTATAGTGGCGGCAATGTCCGGTTTGGCAGATTAGGGGTTAAAACATTTTTTATAGTGTTTACGATGCGGGAGGGCCTCGGTTTAGGGGTTAATAGGTGGTTTATGGGTGTTAGTGTACTTTTTAGCACTTTAGTTAAGAGTTTTATGCTATGGCGTTGTAGTGTAAAACTCTTAACTACTGACTTTAAAATGCAGTACCAGTCTTGACAGGAGAGGGTGTACCGCTCACTTTTTGTTTAATACTGGCGCTATGCAAGTCCCATTGAAATAAGAGGATACACAATTTACGTAAGTGGATTTGCGGTATTTCAAAGTCTGGCCAAAAAAGTTAGCGGTACACCTGTACCTGCAAGACTCGTAATACCAGCGGGCGTTAAAAAGCAGCGTTAGGAGTCGGACCGGCTAACGCTGCTTTTTAAGCCTAACACACAACTCGTAATCTAGCCGTTTATTTTTAGCAGATTTTCCTGCAATATTAGACTTTTGCATTCAATAACTGTTACCTCTTGGTGGGCCAGAAACAAATAGCGCTTTTTGGAGTTTTCCGTGCATGGTGTGGTCTTTTCGCAATTGATTTTCATTACACAGGTATTATAAGTCTTAAAAAAAAGGCGATCGCGTGCGTGCATTCACCTTTTATGCAATAATCCTTTCCGCGCTCGAAGAGCTGTAGTTAACAGCTTTGCACGACAAAAAAGTTCCACAAAATACTTCAAAAATACATTACAAAGTACAGTTACACTCATATTTACACTGTCTAATGAAAGTAATTTAAAAAAAAAATATTGCACACACAAGTTATAAGGGCTCAAAGATACGAGATCTCGGGTGGTAGAAAAAAAAAAGCTGACTCAGGGATTTTACATTGACATACATACACATACATAGAGAAACACGGATTTATATGTATAGAGATGTGTTTAACTATGGGGATAATGAAGAGATTTCACATTACAATCTTATGCACATTAAACAATATCTCAGATGGATTTTCAAAGAGATATTCGCATATAGATCTCGAGATATCTAGACATATATATTCATATACATATCTCCCAATAAATAGATACATCAGTCCAAAAATCATCACATATATAGAGAAATATCTTTTTAGAATTAAATAGAACATTTTCCGTTGTGAAAACATTTTCGCCATATGAAATATTCACATTTTCATGTACAATGTGCGAGGAAAGTACGTCATGGTCTTTGCACGACAGATTAGGGTTTTTGTGGGTTTTTTTTTATATTTGTCTTCTCCATTGACTTCTATGGGGAATACGTGAACTCGCACACGATTTTGCAGTTTGCATTACGCGGCTTAACGAGTGCGCAAAATAAGTTATTTCTCAACTTGTAATAGCTGCGCAACCCAAAATGCGAAAAAGCAGTAACGCGTGGTGGAGGTTTCACAACTGATTTGCCCGGTCTGTTTTTTGTGGCATATCATAAAGGGAAATTAAACACAATTTGTTTTCTTTCTTGATTCATTTAAAAAAAAGTTTCCAATTTGCTTCTATTATCAAATTTGTTTTGTTGAAGAGATACCTAGGGTAGGTAGCATACACGTCATGAAAGAAAAGATTAGGGTTCATGTCCCTTTAACTGTTCTTGTGTTCTTTTAACATTGTTAAAATGTCTAACTTGCTTAAAGGGACATTCCAGTCAAAATTTAAATGTGCATAGATTAATTACATCTTTGAATAGAAACATATTTGCAATATACATGTATTAGGGAAAATGCTTCTAGTAAAAGTTATCACTGTTTAGGGTTAGCATTGTTCTCTGCACGTGCATGTGAAGCATAGCTACATATTGTCACTGCACCCACATTTTACATATTACAGCTGCTCAGATCATCAGTGGGGCTTGTATCATGTCAGCAATTAACAAATTGAGTCATTACCAGATGTAACAAGCACCTTAGGCTCTCTGAACAAGTGCTGTGTTTAAAATGCTGGTGCACGGTGCATACTTAAATACACTTCTGTTCAATACCATAATGCACCCGTGTGGTTACCAATTTTGGCTGGAATATCCCTTTAAGCATTTTAGAATTATGAGTTTAACAGCTGCAAAGGGGTTAATTACACAATTAAAAACAGCTTCTACAATACACAGCTGATCCTAAACTGAAAATGACTGTTGATTGGTGGCTACACACATGCTACTTTTATTGACTCAGAGCTCTGAGCTAGTTGGTTGTTGTTGATGCAAAGCTTGCTTTAACTATGTGTTTGAACCTTTGCATGGATTAAACACAAAAGTATAGGTAAACAATAGTATAACATAAGATGGTATAAAGCTTTAAAAGCATTTTATTATTGCCTTTTTATGTCCCTTTAAGATATTTTTGACCACTCTCAGTTCACATGTTGATAAATACTGCTTACTGTTAATTTATTAAGAAAAACTCTAAAAAAGATCGTGCCACATAGTGTGATTCTACAGATAAAATAAAATGTCAGATAATGGAAATAATACACTCACATTTAATATAGCACTGTAACTTAGTGCAAGCTAGACAGGCCGGATCCTCAGAGTTGTCCAGTAAAACTCTCCTCTGGGTATATAGCACATGGAACTTGGGTATAATATTTCAGGTGCCTCTTCTCTGAGCCTGAGGAAACAGTAGTAATACTGAGAAACGCGTTGCTGTGAAACCTTGTGTTCCAATAAAAACACCTGTTTTTATGATACTTGCTACTTTTTCATTTTATTTTTATTGGGTGACCCTATCCACCACTTGATGGTTTATAGCAATTTATAGCAGGTAGGAGGTCTATACTGTATCCTACACTGCGAGTGAAGAGTCACCTGCAACTTTAGTAGTTCCTGCACCTAGAGGAGAGTTATACTGGACAACTCTGAGTATTCGGTCCGCATAGTTTGCACTACATTACAGTGCTACACCTCATGTGAGTGTATACTATCCTGTATTCATTAATTGAGAGAAGAGGCACCTGAATATTATACCCAAGTCCTGTGTGCTATATACCCAGAGGAGAGTTTTCTCAGGACAGTTCTGGATTTTGGCCTCCTGTTCTCTGATATAATTTTCTTTGAATTTCTATCCTGGGCTTAGAATGGAAGTTCTAACTGTGGGAATTAGACACAAGAAGGCCCATTTATCTAGCTCTGGATGGAGCTTGAGGGCCCGTGTTTCTGGCGAGTATTCAGACTCGCCAGAAACAGCAGTTATGAAACAGCGGTCTAAAGATCGCTGGAATTAAATTTATTGACACCCCTGGTGGCGGCCGATTGGCTGCGAGTCTGCAGGGGGCGGCATTGCACCAGCAGCTCACAAGAGCTGCTGGTGCAATGCTGAATACAGAGAGCGTATTTGTCAGGGTGCCAGGAATCAGACTGAAACGAGAAGTGCTAAAATAATCACACCTTTATTAATAACAAAAAAATAATAAAAAGTCCACAAGTCAAATAACAAGCCAGGAGTCAAAACCAGAGCTGGTAGTCAGACGAGCCGAGTCAGGAGCCAAAGCGAATAGTCAGACGAGCCGGAATCAGGAACAAGGAAAACAGCAGAGTCAGGAACAAGCCAGAGATCAGGAACCAGGAAGGACGTCAGACAGCCAGGTAATACACAGGAACTCTCACAAACAGGTCTGAGACAACGCAAAGGCAAAGCATACTGAACAGAGGCCTTTTAAATAATAAGTGATGACATCACAATTCTGAGACTGCATCCTGTCTCACACAGATGATCCACACCAGTCTGGCCATAAAAGAAAGTGCAGGAAATGACCAGCATTCCCCACAATGCGCCATAGTCAGCAAGAGAGGTGAGTAAAATGGTTGCCAGCAGCACATGGCAAACAAAACAGGGAAGAAACCCTGACAGTATTGTTCTCCGCATTCAGCGAGGTATTTCAGACCTGATCCGCACTGTCGGATCAGGTCCGACATACATTTGATAAATATCCCCCAAGTTCTTTGTTGCTGGTAACGTAGCCTTTGATGGAGCAACAGCTACCAACAAAGGGCTACATTATATTTTGCACGCTAACTGTAGCACGCAAGTGGTATGGGGCATTTTGCATGCAAAGAAAATATTAGGCATATTGTGAGTTGAAAGTAAACACTTGACGCTTCATTTTTCTGGCCTGTTGGGGAGGTCTGAGGACATCTTTGAAAACCAGTGTTTTAGATCATCTCATCTGAGTTGAGAGGTTTATGGGAGTTATCTCTCATCTATCTCTCTGGGACTTCCAGGTTCTGCTCTTTTTCTTTAAGCATTCAGTGAGTTCAGCCCCTGCCCTGAAAAGAGTAAACTACAATTTCTCTCCAAGCAGGAGAATCCTTTTACTTCAGGCCCTTAGAAGGAGCTACTTGAAAAACAATAACATGAGGATGTTGTAACCAAAATAAAGTAGCTTTTGCCCTGCAGTCTAAAGGGACATTACAGTCAAAATTCAAATCCACATGGATACATTTCACTTTTAAATAGATGTAATATACATGTATTAGCAAAAATGCTTCTAGTAAAAACTATCAGCTAGATTACGAGTTTTGCGTTATGAGGGGTGCGTTGCTAACTTGCACATTATTGTCACCGCTCACTTTCCTATAGCGCTGGTATTATAGGTTTTTACAAACTCTGCGTTAAAGGACAAAAAGTGAGTGTAGAGCAAACTTGTGCTCCATACCGCACTCCAATACCAGCTCTGCTTAAGTCAGCGGTGAGCTGGTTGTACGTGCTTGTGCACGATTTCCCCATAGACATCAATGGGGAGAGCCGGCTGAAAAAAAGCCTAGCACCTGCAAAAAAGCAGCGTAAAGCTCCTTAACGCAGCCCCATTGATTCCTATGGGGAAACACATTTTATGTTTACACCCTAACATGAACCCCGAGTCTAAACACCCCTAATTTTACACTTATTAACCCCTAATATGCCGCCCCTGACATCGCTGACACCTACATTATACTTATTAACCCCTAATCTGCCGCTACGGACATCGCAGCCACCTACATTATAACTTATTAACCCCTAATCTACTGCCCCCAACATCGCCGCCACCTACATTATATTTATCAACCCCTAATCTCCCACCCCCAATGTCGCCCCAACCTACCTACATTTATTAAACCCTAATCTGCCTCCCCCAACGTCGCCGCCACTGTAATAAACATATTAACCCCTAAACCGACGCTCTTCTGCCTCGCAAACACTAGTTAAATATTATTAACCCCTAATCTGCTGTCGCTAATATCGCCACCGCTATATTAAATTTATTAACCCCTAAATCTAAGTCTAACCCTAACACCCCCTAACTTAAATATAATTAATATGGCGAATGAGAGGGCGCTAATAAGCTTGGTATACTTAACACACCTAATTAGTTTAGGTCAAAACAAAAAAATAAATCATATGCGGTGTAGTTTGTCAATCTTTTACTAGTGGAAATAATCCCTAATACAAAAATTTATAAAACAGTATATGAAAACATTTAAAGACACATGAATTAAAATTAGATACAATATTTATGACTAGTGCTGTAGGAATCCCTGATACATAAATTTATAAAACAATATATGAAAACATTTAAAGACACATGAATTAAAATTAGATACAATATTATGACTAGTGCTGTAGGAATACCACCCTGATATAAAAATATATATTTACAATAAGCGCTTTTTTTGGAAATGCATTGATCAATGTTTGATTCCTTAAAATCAGTTGGTTTATTCCTGGATATAAGGGACAGTCTTTATAGTCCTTATAAATTTTCAACAGATGCAATTACTTTAGGTTGTATGGTTTATTGCATACAAAACTATCAGTGTGATAAAATATACTGGATAAAAGCAATAAAAAGTTCCTTATTTACGACACTTTGTATCCTTGCTTGGTTATATATATCACTTTAACTCACAGAAAGTTGCAGCGACTGTATCCGGATGTCGCTGTGGTGTATTTCAGAGACTGTGGTCTTTAATCGTAACACGCTCCTTGCGTGTGGGCCGCTTTATGTGCTGCAGCTCCTATCCTCTGGCACAGGATTCTCGACTCCCTCCGTGGGGAGGTTACCGGCAGAGGTACGCCGCTCTTTGTGTGTGAATATCTGATGAGCTGTTAGCTTACAGTTTCCAATACTCACAGCTCCCTGTTTGTGACAAGCAGTCTTGATGCAAGTATGATCCTCGAGGTGAATGGGCACCCGCTCTTAGCGTTAATACGCGCGGGTAAATACTAGGTACCTAGTGGGTTTGGTTCTGGTAACAGGCAACTTCAACGACTTTAGAACTTTGGTTAACTGCTATGCAAAAAAAAAAGTTGTACAAAAAACATCAGAAATACATTTAACTGTGCAGTGACATAAAAATAATCATATATTTCATGTTGGATTTAGCGCTCAATTGAAGTCTATGGGAGCATACATTAACGCGTTGTTGATATTTGAAGTTACACTGTTGGGTTTTCGTTCTCGCGCTAATTTTTTAATTTCAACTCATAATACAAGTGCAACCTGACACGCAGAAAAAAGCCTCCATCTAGCAAAGTAAATGCGTGAGCGGGTGCACTAAATAGTACTCCACTCGTAATCTAGCCCAAAGTATGTTTCAATGTAACATTATCCAGCTAAATATCTTTGCTAGTGTTAGTGTCATTTTAGAACATAATATAATTTAAAGGGACACTAACATTTACTTCCATTACCAAATTCTGCAGTCTTTTGTATGCATTCTTTCTGAGAAACCAGCTTCTATTGAGCATGTGCAAGAGTTCATAGTGTGTATAAGTATATGAGTCTGTGATTGGTTGATGGCTATCACGTGATACACAGGGCAGACAATTTGAAGTAAATATTAAAATTTGTCAGAAGAAAATCTATTGCTAATTTAAAACTCAGACTCTTTGCTATTGCATTGTCTTTTTATTATGCATTTATTATTTATGCAATTCTCCTAAATTTAAAGGTCCTTTATATTGTTATATGATCTAAAAACAAACTTCTCCCATAATTGCAAACTATTTCCACATCTTCTGCATATTTGCAATTCTTGCTAGTCATTGTGTACGTGTGGTGAGTGACAGTGACACCTCTAACATGCAGCATGTATGTGCAACTGTCAAACGCTTACTTGACGTCTAAGCCCAAATCCCGGACTGATTGACATCTCTGGAAAGCGCCTGTAAGTTATTCAAGAGTAGTATTTTCATGTCAGGTTTGCATACATTTTGATTTAACCTAGCAGGAATCCATTTTTTTTTTGTTCAATTGATCCAATACATAAAACAAATTCTACAACTGCATTAGCAGACGGACAAATGACTCAGCCAGCATTAATACAAAAAAAGAAGTAATTTTTTTTAATACAAAAACATCTGTGTTTTGGAATAAAAAATAACATTGAATGGTCGTGCACTCTAAATTACAATTTGAGATTTAAAAAAAATACATGCCTTTCATGATTCTTTAGTTTTGTTTTTTTTTTTTGTGTACAAGATCTTTGACCACTAGCAAAATTAAAATATTTATTACTAAAGTCACAGATGCCCCTGTCCAAATATTATGTGCAAAATTAATAGAAAAATTGATTTTTTAAGAGTTCATACCACGCTTAGAATAATATTCTGAATGTTTTAGAAAATCATAAAACAGATTTTCTATCTACAGGCACTCTTGCCTTCAGTAAAATATTCAGAATAAAGCATATGTAGTAGTTGGTTTGGTTTTCTTGGAAATACAAGATATGTCCTGACATTTAAGTTTCTAAAAAATAATAATGATAGCCGACATTAAAGGTACAAATGTTTTTCCCATCTGTCCTTCTCTCTTTGTATCTATTTAAAAAGTAAGCGTAATATAATTCTAGGTTTTAAATGGCAGCTGGTGGCGCTTTATAAAGTTATGCATTTCCTCTTTCAGTAGTGAAAACAAAATTATATAAAATTTACCCTTAGAGGCTGATTTAATAAGGGCCGAATGGCCCCTAATGCTGCTGTTTCCGTGCAAGACTTTGGGCTCGCCGGAAACAGGAGTTAAGAAGCAGCGGTCTTAAGACCACTGCTCCTTAACTCGTCCGCCAGCTCTGAGGCGGCAGACAGCAATCCGCACGATCGTATATTGCTTGTGCAATGTTAAATGCTGACAGCTTATGCAGTCGGCATTTAGCGCTGCAGGGCGGACATGATTCACTATATATATATATATATATATATATATATATATATATATATATATATATATATATATATATATATAGATATATATATGATAAATCTACCCCTTAGTGTTTGCAAATCAGTGCTCGAACGCGTTCAATAGTGCTTTTATTTTTGTACATATATTACAAGTTGAAATTGATATGTTAGTGCTTGAGCAAAAGTCTAGGGTACACTACCATCTGCATGTCAGACAGCGTGAGTGCACTGATTCCCTCATATTATAGATTTCTATAGGGAGTGCACTGAATCACTAATATTATAGATTTCTATGGGGGTGCACTGAATCCCTCATATTATAGATTTCTATTGGGGTGCACTGAATCCCTCATATTATAGATTTCTATGGGGGTGCACTGAATCCCTCATATTATAGATTTCTATTGGGGTGCACTGAATCCCTCATATTATAGATTTCTATTGGGGTGCACTGAATCCCTCATATTATAGATTTCTATGGGGGTGCACTGAATCCCTCATATTATAGATTTCTATTGGGGTGCACTGAATCCCTCATATTATAGATTTCTATGGGGGTGCACTGAATCCCTCATATTATAGATTTCTATTGGGGTGCACTGAATCCCTCATATTATAGATTTCTATGGGGGTGCACTGAATCCCTCATATTATAGATTTCTATTGGGGTGCACTGAATCCCTCATATTATAGATTTCTATTGGGGTGCACTGAATCCCTCATATTATAGATTTCTATGGGGGTGCACTGAATCCCTCATATTATAGATTTCTATTGGGGTGCACTGAATCCCTCATATTATAGATTTCTATGGGGGTGCACTGAATCCCTCATATTATAGATTTCTATGGGGGTGCACTGAATCCCTCATATTATAGATTTCTATTGGGGTGCACTGAATCCCTCATATTATAGATTTCTATGGGGGTGCACTGAATCCCTCATATTATAGATTTCTATTGGGGTGCACTGAATCCCTCATATTATAGATTTCTATGGGGGTGCACTGAATCCCTCATATTATAGATTTCTATTGGGGTGCACTGAATCCCTCATATTATAGATTTCTATTGGGGTGCACTGAATCCCTCATATTATAGATTTCTATGGGGGTGCACTGAATCCCTCATATTATAGATTTCTATAAGGAGTGCACTGAATCCCTCATATTATAGATTTCTATGGGGGTGCACTGAATCCCTCATATTATAGATTTCTATTGGGGTGCACTGAATCCCTCATATTATAGATTTCTATTGGGGTGCACTGAATCCCTCATATTATAGATTTCTATGGGGGTGCACTGAATCCCTCATATTATAGATTTCTATAGGGAGTGCACTGAATCCCTCATATTATAGATTTCTATGGGGCTGCACTGAATCCCTAATATTATAGATTTCTATGGGGGTGCACTAAATCCCTCATATTATAGATTTCTATGGGGGTGCACTGAATCCCTAATAGTATAGATTTCTATGAGGGTGCACTGAATCCCTCATATTATAGATTTCTATTGGGGTGCACTGAATCCCTCATATTATAGATATCTATGGGAGTGCACTGAATCCCTCATATTATAGATGTCAATGGGAGTGCACTGAATTCCTCATATTATAGATTTCAGTGGAGGTGCACTAAATCCATCATATTATAGATTTCTATGGGGTTCACTAAATCACTCATATTATAGATTTCTGTAGGGGTGCACTGAATCCCTTACATTATAGATTTCAATGGGAGTGCACTGAATTCCTCATATTATGGATTTCTATGGGGGTGCACTGAATCCCTCATATTATAGATTTCAATGGGAGTGCACTGAATTCCTGATATTATACATTTCTATAGGGGGTGCACTGAATCCCTCATATTATAGATTTCTATGGGGGTGCACTGAATCCCTCATATTATACAGTATATTTTAATGGTAGTGCACTGAATCCCTTACATTATATATGTCTATGGGAGTGTACTAAATCCCTAACATTATAGATTTCTTTAAGGGTGCACTGAATCCCTCATATTATAGATATATATGGGAGTGCACTGAATCTCTTATATTGTAGATTTTTATTAGGGGTGCAGTGAATCCCTCATATTATAGATTTCTATAGGGGTGCACTGAATCCCTCATATTATAGATTTCTATAGGGGTGCACTGAATCCCTCATATTATAGATTTCTATGGGAGTGCACTGAATCCCTCATATTATATGGCTATCTATGGGAGTGCAATGAATCCCTTATATTATAGATTTTTATTAGGGGTGCACTGAATCCCTCATATTATAGATTTCTATAGGGGTACACTAAATCCCTCATATTATAGATTTCAATGGGAGTGCACTAAATCACTCATATTATAGATTTCTATGGGGGTGCACTGAATCCCTCATATTATAGATATCTATTGGGGTGCACTGTATCCCTCACATTATAGATTTATATGGGGTGCACTGAATCCCACATATTAAAGATTTGTATGGGGGTGCACTGAATCCCTCATATTATAGATTTCTATAGGGGTGCACAGAATCCCTCACATTATAAAGTTCTATTGGGGTGCACTGAATCCCTCATATTATAGATTTCTACGGAAGTGCAATAAAATCCCTCATATTATAGATTTCTATGGGGGTGCACTGAATACCTCATATTATATATTTCAATGGGAGTTCACTGAATCCCTTATATTATAAATGTTAATTGGAGTGCACTGAATCCCTCATATTATAGATTTCTATGAGGGTGCACTGAATCCCTCACATTATAGATTTCTATGGGGGTGCACTGAATCCCTCATATTATAGATTTCTATGGGGGTGCACTGAATCCCTAATATTATAGATTTCTATGAGGGTGCCATGAATCCCTCATATTATAGATTTCTATTGGGGGTGTACTGAATCCCTCATATTATAGATTTCTATTGGGGTGCACTGAATCAATCACATTATAGATTTCTATGGGGGTGCACTGAATCCCTAATATTATAGATTTATATGGGGTGCACTGAATCCCTCATTTTATAGATTTCTATGAGGGTGCACTGAATCCCTCATACTATAGATTTTTCTCGGGGTGCACTGAATCCCTCATATTATACAGTATATTTTAATGGGAGTGCACTGAATCCCTTATATTATATATTTCTATGGGAGTGCACTAAATCCCTCATATTATAGATTTCTATAAGGGTGCACTGAATCCCTCATATTATAGATTTCTATGGGGGTGCACTGAATCCCTTATATTATAGATTTCTATGGGGGTGCACTGAATCCCTCATATTATAGATTTCTATCGGGGATGCACTGAATCCCTCATATTATAGATTTCTATTGGGGTGCAATGAATCCCTCATATTATAGATTTCTATTGGGGTGCACTGAATCCCTCACATTATAGATTTCTATGGGGGTGCACTAAATCCCTAATATAAATTTATATGGGGTGCACTGAATCCCTCATTTTATAGATTTCTATGAGGGTGCACTGAATCCCTCATATTATAGATTTCTATGAGGGTGCACTGAATCCCTCATATTATACAGTATATTTTAATGGGGTGCACTGAATCCCTTATATTATAGATTTCTATGGGAGTGCACTGAATCCCTCATATTAAAGATATCTATGGGAGTGCACTGAATCCCTTATATTATAGATTTTTATTAGGGTGCACTGAATCCCTCATATTATAGATTTCTATGGGAGTGCACTGAATCCCTCATATTATAGATTTCTATAGGGGTGCACTGAATCCCTCATATTATAGATTTCTATGGGAGTGCACTTAATCCCTTATATTACAGATTTCTATAGGGGTGCACTGAATCCCTCATATTATAGATTTCTATAGGGGTGCACTGATTCCCTCATATTATACATTTCTATAGGGGTGCACTGAATCCCTCATATTATAGATTTCAATGAGAGTGCACTGAATCCCTCATATTATAGATTTCAATGGGAGTGCACTGAATTCCTAATATTATAGATTTCAATAGGGGTGCACTGAATCCATCATATTATAGATTTCTATGGGGGTGCACTGAATCCCTCATATTATAGATTTCTATAGGGGTGCACAGAATCCCTCACATTATAAAGTTCTATTGGGGTGCACTGAATCCCTCATATTATAGATTTCTACGGAAGTGCAATAAAATCCCTCATATTATAGATTTCTATGGGGGTGCACTGAATACCTCATATTATATATTTCAATGGGAGTTCACTGAATCCCTTATATTATAAATGTTAATTGGAGTGCACTGAATCCCTCATATTATAGATTTCTATGAGGGTGCACTGAATCCCTCACATTATAGATTTCTATGGGGGTGCACTGAATCCCTCATATTATAGATTTCTATGGGGGTGCACTGAATCCCTAATATTATAGATTTCTATGAGGGTGCCATGAATCCCTCATATTATAGATTTCTATTGGGGGTGTACTGAATCCCTCATATTATAGATTTCTATTGGGGTGCACTGAATCAATCACATTATAGATTTCTATGGGGGTGCACTGAATCCCTAATATTATAGATTTATATGGGGTGCACTGAATCCCTCATTTTATAGATTTCTATGAGGGTGCACTGAATCCCTCATACTATAGATTTTTCTCGGGGTGCACTGAATCCCTCATATTATACAGTATATTTTAATGGGAGTGCACTGAATCCCTTATATTATATATTTCTATGGGAGTGCACTAAATCCCTCATATTATAGATTTCTATAAGGGTGCACTGAATCCCTCATATTATAGATTTCTATGGGGGTGCACTGAATCCCTTATATTATAGATTTCTATGGGGGTGCACTGAATCCCTCATATTATAGATTTCTATCGGGGATGCACTGAATCCCTCATATTATAGATTTCTATTGGGGTGCAATGAATCCCTCATATTATAGATTTCTATTGGGGTGCACTGAATCCCTCACATTATAGATTTCTATGGGGGTGCACTAAATCCCTAATATAAATTTATATGGGGTGCACTGAATCCCTCATTTTATAGATTTCTATGAGGGTGCACTGAATCCCTCATATTATAGATTTCTATGAGGGTGCACTGAATCCCTCATATTATACAGTATATTTTAATGGGGTGCACTGAATCCCTTATATTATAGATTTCTATGGGAGTGCACTGAATCCCTCATATTAAAGATATCTATGGGAGTGCACTGAATCCCTTATATTATAGATTTTTATTAGGGTGCACTGAATCCCTCATATTATAGATTTCTATGGGAGTGCACTGAATCCCTCATATTATAGATTTCTATAGGGGTGCACTGAATCCCTCATATTATAGATTTCTATGGGAGTGCACTTAATCCCTTATATTATAGATTTCTATAGGGGTGCACTGAATCCCTCATATTATAGATTTCTATAGGGGTGCACTGATTCCCTCATATTATACATTTCTATAGGGGTGCACTGAATCCCTCATATTATAGATTTCAATGAGAGTGCACTGAATCCCTCATATTATAGATTTCAATGGGAGTGCACTGAATTCCTAATATTATAGATTTCAATAGGGGTGCACTGAATCCATCATATTATAGATTTCTATGGGGGTTCACTAAATCACTCAAATTATAGATTTCTATAGGGGGTGTACTGAATCCCTCACATTATAGATTTCAATGGGAGTGCACTGAATTCCTCATATTATGAATTTCTATGGGGGTGCACTGAATCCCTCATATTATAGATTTCAATGGGAGTGCACTGAAATCCTCATATTATAGATTTCTATAGGGGGTGCACTGAATCCCTCATATTATAGATTTCTATAGGGGTGCACTGAATTCTTCATATTATAGATTTCGATGGGAGTGCACTGAATCCCTCATATTATAGATTTCTATAGGGGGTGCACTGAATCCCTCATATTATAGATTTTATTGGAAGTGCACTGAATCCCTTATATTATAGATTTCTATAGGGGGTGCACTGAATCCCTCATATTATAGATTTCTATGGGGGTGCACTGAATCCCTTATATTATAGATTTCTATGGGGGTGCACTGAATCCCTCATATTATAGATTTCTATCGGGGATGCACTGAATCCCTCATATTATAGATTTCTATTGGGGTGCAATGAATCCCTCATATTATAGATTTCTATTGGGGTGCACTGAATCCCTCACATTATAGATTTCTATGGGGGTGCACTAAATCCCTAATATAAATTTATATGGGGTGCACTGAATCCCTCATTTTATAGATTTCTATGAGGGTGCACTGAATCCCTCATATTATAGATTTCTATGAGGGTGCACTGAATCCCTCATATTATACAGTATATTTTAATGGGGTGCACTGA